>NW_005435082.1:731327-738448 GCF_000147415.1 Chlorella variabilis | reverse complement strand
CTGAGGATCCCCCTTGCAGGCACAAGGCGCAGGACGGCAGACTGCTGGCAGGCGCCGGGCAGGGCTCGGGGCAGGCCAGCGGGCGAGGGGTAGCAGAAGCGGCAGCCGGCGCCGCCGCCGCCGCCCCCACCTGCGCCAGCGCGGAGCATGTGTTGTCCACCAGCGACTGCACCCCGGCCTGCTGGACCTGGTTCAGGCTCTGCACGGCGGGCTGCACCGCCTGCTGCGGCTGCTGCTGCAGCGCCTGCAGGATGCCCTGCGCCAGGGCCTGGGCGGTGGCGGAGGCGGCGGCGCCCTGGGTGCTCACGGCTTGGGCGGTGGCCTGCGGGCGAGCGGCGCGGGGCGGCGGGGAGGGGCGGGAGAGGGCGGGAGAGGGCGCTCGTTGCAACGGGGGTGGCGAGCGTGCATCGGAAGGCTGCATGCTGCTTGCCCTGGCATGCCCACACCACACACACCACACCACACCACATCACACCGCGCCACGCCACACACCCACCTGAGCGGCGGCGGTCGCCTTGCCCTGGGTGATCGCCTGAGCCACGGCGCCTGCAGCCGGTGGCAAGCGGGTGGGTGGGCGGGAGGGCGAGGGCGCGGTGAGCGGTGGCAGAGGGTGTGCGCCGGGCGGTGGCGGCGCTGCGTGCAAGGCGCCTTCCCGCCCACCTGCCACCGCCTGGGTGTTGTTGCCGGCCACGGCATTGGCCACAGACTGTGCGGCGGCGGTGCCTCCGCTGGAGATGGCCTTGGCGACAGAGGAGGCGGTGGCCGAGCCGCCGCCCGAGGCCTGCGCGGTGGCGTTGGCGGCGGCGCTGGCGGAGCCGCCGTCGCCCGAGGCCTGGGCGTCCGAGGCGGCGCCCGCGGACGCCGAGCCGCCGCCCTGCAGCAGGCGCCTGGCAGGCTCTGGGGAGGCGGCAGGAGGGCGGCAGAGGGGTGGCAGGGTGAGAGTGGGGCGCAGACAGGCAGGGGTTGGGGCAGTCTGACAGGCAGGCGTTGACAGCTGTGGCTGCTCCCAGCGCGCGTTGGAGCCCTCCCCGCGCCCTCCCCGGCACCCTGGCGGCTGTTTCTGGGCCTGGCAGAGGCAGGGGCGCAGCGCAGAGCAGGCAGCAGGGCGGGCTGGGCTGTCCCCACCCACCTGCGCTGGCCGAGGCCGCCAGCAGCAGCAGGAGGCACACAGCGATTGCCTGGCGGGCCATGACTGCAGGGGGAGACGAGGAGGGGAGGGAGAGAGGGGAGAAGTGTGAGAATGGAGGCAGGCGCCGTGGTTTATGCCCCCAGACTGCGTTGTGGGTGAGGTGTCTGGCACAACACGACGCCAGCTGTCCAAGGTGCGGCCTGGCCGCCGCTCCCTTGGCTGCCTCTGCCGGGCATGGATGCGTGCCCAACCGAGCCAGACGTCATTGGCAGCGAGTTGAGACGGCCTGGAGGCCCAGGCTCGGTGCCAGTGCCCCCCACCAGCCAACCCGCCAGCCCGCAAGGCAGCGCGGGACTGTCGGGAATCGGGCGGGGCAGCAGTCACACCACTCCTGGCAGGCCCCTGGGAGCCTCCTCGCCTCCCAATGCCTCCTGTGTGGCTGCAGCCGAGGTTACAACGCCGAAGCAAGGCCCGGAAAGGAGCAGGCAGGCGGGCATGGGCCGCGGAGTGGCGAGCCCAGAGCTCCGTGCATGCATGGCAGCGGGAGTGGGAGCTCTGAGGTGGTACAGAAATTCACTGGAGCCAGCCAGCACAGAAACGTAGGTTTGCATACAGGAGGGTACATGGCGCAGCAGGGAGCGAGAGGGGGCACATGCCCTCGCTGGGAGGGCAGCAGGCACCCAGCCACTGGCTGGCAGCTGGGGGGCGGGCAGCCTACAAGAGCTCCCAGCCGCGGCTCATCTGCCGAGGCGACATGCCGGGCGCGCCGCCCTGCTGCTGCCCCGCCTGCTGCTGCTGTGGCGACAGCCCTTGCTGCTGCTGCGCCGGCTGGAGCGAGCCCGGGCCGCTTCGCGGCGGCGCCGGCGGCGCTGCCGCCGCCGCGGGGCTGGCAGGTCCCGCCGAGGCTGCGCCCCTGGCTGCCGCCGGCGGCGGCGACGGCACTGCCGCCTCCGCCTCTGCCACCACATCGGGCTGAAGCACCACGGGCTCCTCCTGACACGCCTCCTCCGCGCTGCCAGCGCCGCCCTCCTCCTCCTCTTCTCCCTCCGAGCTCAACTCATCGGGCTCCCACTCTGCACAGGCGGCGGCAGCAGGGCGCGGGCAGCAGGGTGGCAGGGCCAGGCGGCGGCAGGGCCAGGCGGCGGCAGTCGGCACTGCACGGCCTGGTCTTGTGAGGCAGGATTGGTTGGGATTCCAAAATCCGATTCCGAAACGCCAGCCCGGCTGCAGCTCAGCTCGCCTGTGCCACAAGGAGCGAGACGCACGGCAGCGACAGCCTCCATCACATGTGCACCGCGCTCCCCGCCCCGCACCCCACCACCCAGCGCACCTGTCTCGTGCGGCGAGGCGTACCTCGCCGCCGCCGCCTGGGTGGCCACGCACACCAGCGGCGCGCCGCCCGACCGCCGCTCCAGCGCCTCCAGCCGGCTGCACAGGTCTCGGTACTCGCCTGCAGGCAGCAGCCGGCAGCGGCGGGTCAGCAAGGGAGCGAGTCGGAGCGAGTGGGAGCGAGTGGGCACGGCGCCAATGGGTGGGACGCCGAGGCCAGCGGGCAGCGGGCAGCGCCAGCGGTGGCCAGCGGCGGCACGCTGCCAAGCCGCCCAGAGGCAGCCACGACAGCAGCCGGGACAGTTGCAGAGCGGCCTGGACGGCGGCTGAGCCGGGGCGACGACCGTGCTGCCAGGAAGGCGAGCGCGCGAGCGCAAGCAAGGAGCACGGAGCGGCGGCGGCGGCGCAGGCGTGGCGGCGGGAAGGAGCAGCGGCGGGGGCCTCCGCTTCTCTCACCCAGGGAGGAGCAGTAGAAGCCCAGGGCCAGGGATGGGTCGATGGAGGGCAGCGGCATGGAGCGAGGCGTCTCGCACCAGAAGGTGCGCCAGTCGTCGGGGCAGGCGGCCGCCTGCGCGCGCGGGCGGCGGCGGCGGCAGCTAAATGCGGCAGTGAGGGGTCGAGCTGGCGGGCGGGCAGTGGACGCGGCAAGGGGGCGCAGGCAGGAGGCTGCCAGAGGCATGCATCGCATGCATCTCCCCTCACCTCCTGCACTTGATGCGGGTCAAGATAGATCACGCTGCTGGTGGCGGCGGCGCTCCCCGCCCCCGCCTCCCGCCCGGCCGCGCCTCCCGCCGCCACCGCTGCGGGCCCCGCCGCTGCGGGCCCCGCGGCTGGCGCCGCGGCCGGCGCCGCGCCCAGGGGCGCTGCCGCGGCTTCAGCCGGCGCCGCCCCCACTGCCGCGGGAGCGCCGGCTGCCGGTGCCGCGGCCGCGGCCGCCGGCGCCGGCGCCGCTGCGTGCTGGTGCTGGTGCAGGTGCTGGAAGCCCACAAAGTAGAGGGAGGATGAGGGGCGCCCCCCCACGATGCCGATGCTCTGAGGCATGGCCAGTACCGCCTCCAGCTGCGGGATGTACCGCGGGTTGAGCTGCGGTACAGGCGGGGGAAGGGCGGGGGCAGGAGGGGCCCGGTGGCTGTGCTGGTAGCATGTGTGGGGTGGGGGCCGGGATCAGATGTCGGGGCGGGGTGGAGAAACAGCGCACCTACGCTGCCGGCGGCGCTGTGCACGCCCCGCGGCGGCGCCTCCCCAGCACACGCGCCCCAGCACACGCACCCTGCTCCCGCGCCCTCGCACTCACCTTCCCCAGCCCTAGCACCAGCGGCACCAGCAGCACCAGCCCGCGCCCGCCGCCGCCGCCGCCCGTCA
This sequence comes from Chlorella variabilis, assembly GCF_000147415.1. Taxonomy (NCBI): domain Eukaryota; kingdom Viridiplantae; phylum Chlorophyta; class Trebouxiophyceae; order Chlorellales; family Chlorellaceae; genus Chlorella; species Chlorella variabilis. Next base: position 734,628 of record NW_005435082.1, on the reverse strand, counting down.
GCTGGCTGACGCTGGCGGCCAGCGAGGGCGGCTCGACAGCCAGCATGCCGCTGCCCACAGGCACCAGCTCCGCCGCCGCCGCCGCGCTCCCATCCGTGCCCTGCTGCCGCTGCCGCTGCTCCCGCTCCTGCTGCTGCCCCTGCTGCGCCGCGGCATCCTGGCCCTGCGACGGCGGCCCGCCGGCGCCAAAGGCGGGCTCGAAGCGGCTGGTCACCAGCAGGGGCGCGCCGCCGCCGCTCTCTGCCAGCACCGCGACCGTCAGACCCAAGTCCACTCCCTGCCGTGGGCGCACAGGCAACCGCGCCGGGGACGTGAAGCCTCCGCCTCCGCCACCCGCCTCAACAGCCCCCCCCGCTGTGACTGTGGCAGGCGGAGCTGAGGCTGCCACCACCGCGCCCATCGCAAACTACCCCACGCCTACGGCCTGCGACAGGACACAGGGCGGCCGCCCGCCGGCCTCCAGCGCACGCGGCACCCACCTGCCGCCGCGCGGCGCCCGCCGCCGCCGCCAGCGTCTTGCACATGACCCAGGGCCCCAGCCAACGCCCCGCCACCACGCCGCACGCCTGCCCCGCGCGGCACAGGCTGTGCAGGGAGAAGGGGTTGCGCTCTGCGGCGGCCGCGGGCGGCGACGGGGCGGCGGGTCGGGGCAGGGATGCAGGGAGCCGGCCGCGCATACACGCCGGCACCGTGCGGCACCAGCCAGCTGGCAACCCTTGAAAGGCGCTGCATGAAAACAGCAATTGATAGAGGCCTGGCCCTGCCCGGCGGCGGCACTGCCTGCGGCTGGGCGGGGCGGCGCTCCCCTGCAGGGTTGCGCCTGGCTGGCCCGGCCGGCCCCACCTGCGGGCGTGTCCCAAAACAGCTCCAGCAGGCGGGCCAGCCTGGGGGGCGCCTCGGCCGGCGCCGCCGCCAGCGCCGGCGCCGCTGCCGCCTGCTGCTGGCGCGCCGCCTCTGGCCACCGCCACTCGCGGCCCAGCACGTGACGCACCAGCCCCTGCGCCAGAATCATCTGGCCGCTGCACCGCCAGGCAGGCAGAGCAGACAGGCGGGTGTCAACAAGCGAGGACCGTGCCAGAGCAGCGCCAGGCGGGCGTGCGGCGTGGCGTGCGGGCACAGCAGGCGGCGGCTTGCCTGCGCAGCGTGCAGCCCCAGCCCGCGTCGCTCTGCAGGTGCGCCGAGCCCGCGGCGATGCTGGTGAAGCCGGTGCGGTAGGACATCCAGGGGATGCTCTGGTAGTGGTGCAGCATGCGCGCCAGCGCCTGCAGGGCGGGGCAGGGCGGGCGGCGGGTGGCGGGCGGCGGCAACACCAGCCCAGGCTGCTGCAGAGGAGTTCTAGAGCGGCGCTCCCCAGCACGTTCCACGCCCCCTCACCTCCTCTTGCTGCGCCTCGCTGGCCCCTGGCGGGCAGGAGTAGCACTGGCCGAGAAGCCAGACGGGGGCGTCGGGAGTGATCGACGCCCCCGAGGCCAGCAGGTCGTGCAGCTTGTTCAGGCGCAGCGCCCGGGCCAGCGCGTAATACGATCTCGACAAGCCGAGACTAAGTTTGTCCACTGCGCTCAGCTCGGCCTCCCCAGCCATGGTTTCAAAGCTCTCTGCTATCGCATGGACTCCGAGTCGGTCTGCCCTGGAGCGCAGGTCAAGGCAGCCACAAAATATTGGAAGCGCCGCCATCACCACCGCCAGGCGGGCGCTAGTTCAACCCCTGCCTGGCAGAAGCTGCCGTGGCCATGTTCTGAAGCAGCGACATGTATACGGAGCTCCCGAGCATGCCGGCCTTGGGATTTGTCTGTCTGGTGCATCTCAGCAGCCAGCGCTGCCATCCCTAGTGCTTGGCGGCTCCTACCGGTCAGGCAGTGGCGGCCCCCCGCCAGGCTTCACCACCACCCGGCACGCACTGAAGTGCAAAATGATCTGCTTTAGCTCAACCCAGCATGTCTGGTGGCATGGTCATCCCTCGGTTTTGGCCTGCACCCTCCCCAGCCAGCAGCGTATGCTATATCGCGAGCGCCGGCGCAGCTGGTAGAACTCCCGGCAGCCGGCTTCGTACCCGCAAATTGGCACTGTCGAGACACACTGAAGGCAATGCCCATGCCAGGGCTGCTGCATCGGACCGAATCTTAATTCTGCAAGGGCCACGCGTCGCTGCCTGTCCCGCGTGGAAGGGTGACACTGTGATTTGCCCTTCGGTTGGCCTGCAGTGGATGCGGCTTACTGCATCCTCGCGAGTTCGCGGCAAGGAGGGAACGGCGTGGGGGGCCGACGACCTAATGCTGCTGCCCCACATGGGCTTTGAGCGCCCAGCGCTGGAGAAGGACTTCTCATCCTATCACGCGCGTCGCAACGCTGCTCTCGAAACCCAGGCAAGGACGAAAACACACACACACACACAGGCCGCGGTCATGTGCCTCTTCTCAAGAGCCAGCCAAAACCGGCGCCGGGGCGCTGGGGAGTGCCCCAGGGGCTGCCGGGAAGTTGAAACACGGGCAAGGCAACGAGCCGCTGGCCGTTGCACGGCGGAGCGCCAGGTGGTGGCGGCGGGTCCCCAAGCCCGTCTCTCGCGCCTAGCGTTTTTTGCTACCATCGCTTGCTAAGCATCCCCTGCTCCTCACGTCCTTCTCCCTGCCCTCCTGCAGTTCCACTACGCCCGTGGCATCACCTGGTGCGTGGTGTTGCTGCGGGCGCTGGCGGTGAACGAGTGGGCGGCCAGCGTGGTGATTGCCATCGGCACCGTCACAACCGTCCTGCCCGCCTTTGCCCCCTCCTTGCTCGGGGAGAGCTACACCGGGTGGGCGCCGGCCCTGCCGCCCTCAAGAGCACCTGCTGCACCTGCTGCTCTGTCTTGGTTGCGAGGGCCCATTCTAATGCCAGGCTGCCTCCCCCGCCTCACCCCGCTGATTCCGTGTGCTGCACCTGCGCCTGGGGCTTCTGCAGGTGGCGGGTGCCCATCCAGGTGTTTGACAACCTGCTGCAAGTCTCGCTGGGCTGCTTCACCCACCAGTACATCTACCCCGATCCCAAGGGCGGCGCCCAGCCCTCCACCTTCCAGGCAGGCCGTCAGCCGGCCGGGGTGCAGCTCCTTGGCTCTCCTGCTGCGCTTTTCGTCCCAGGCTTGACGCGCCGCCGCCGCCGCCTCCGCTGCCCCCGCAGATGGCGACGGTGCTGCTGACGGGCTCCGGCCCTGCGTGGCTGCAGTTCAGCAGCCTGTGGGGCAGCCTGCCGTTCAAGGTGGCGCTGCCGCAGCAGGCCGCCCGGACCCTCATCCTGCTCATGTTCAACCGCCGGCTGTGCCGCACCAACA
>NW_005435082.1:723029-731277 GCF_000147415.1 Chlorella variabilis | reverse complement strand
ATACGCCGGCCTGGCGGCGCGCATCAAGCGGCGGCTCCGCCGGCTGGCGCCCCTGGCCCTGCTGCGCGCCTACCACCGCCTGCTGGTGCCGGTGGCCGCGGGGCGCACCTGCTCCGCCGCCGTGCTGGCGGCGCCCAAGGAGGCGGCGGAGGCGGTGCGGGCGGCGTGCATGGCGTCGGCCACCGCCACCGCCACCGCCGCCGCAGCGGCCGCTGCCGCAAGGAGCGCGGCGCTGCAGGCCGCGGCCGGCTCGCGCGCCGCCGCCGCCGCCACCGCGGCCGCGGGAGCGGAGCTGTGCCTCCAGTACCAGCCGCTCAGGTGCGGCCCTGCGCTGGCCTGCCTGCCTGCCTGCCCGGCAGCCTGCATGGCTGGCGTCTGCGCGGCGCTCTGCTATGCAGGCGTGCTGCGTGGCCTGCCCTGCCCGCGCAAGCGGCTCTTCAAACCGAGCTAGTTCCTGCATGCCGCTCACTCGTTCTCCTCCCCACCCCCCGCCGCCCGCCTGCCTCGCAGCCTGCTTCTCCTCGGCTTCCTGCTCCCCACCTTGTACATCTGGGTCACGGAGCTGCGCCTGCGCTGCGCCTTCTTCGCCCAGCGCTGCCGCCGCGCGGGCCAGGGCTCGGCCGCCGCCTCCGAGGGCCAGCGCAGCCTGCGCGCGCTGGGCACGCTGCCCACGCTGGGCGATTACTGCATGTACTGCGTGCCCGCAGTGGCGGCCATGTACATGGTGAGGCGCGGGCGGGCGGGCACCCTGTTGGCTGGCTGCGGCGGTTGTTGGTTTTCTGCTGGATTATTAGATATACGGGGCGAGCGCGTACACTGTGCGCATGCCCGGTCCATCAGACCGCCACTCATTGGCGTCCCTGTTGCGTTTGGGGTGTGGCACCTGATGGCGCCGCTGCTGCGCCGTGCTGTGCAGTACATCGTGGTGCACGGCTGAGCTGGCGCGCGGCTGAGCTGGCGTGCAGCGCTGTGTCGTGGTGTCCAACAGTCTCGGGCTCCTTTGGAGCCCTGCTCCTTTGGAGCCCTGCAGGCGCACATCTGGTACTCCACCTGTCGTTCATCTCGCCCCTCAGCCGCCCACACCATACCACGAGTGACATGAGCGGGCAAACTATGTGTCCCCCTTCACCTGCTGCGGCAAGCCGCCCCATGCCTCTTCCAAGCACCCCCTTGCCGTCTGCCTTGACCCACACGCCACCCGCTAGCTGGACCACGGTGGCCCTTTCCCCTCCCGCACATTCCCCTCCTTATGAATCTTTACGAATGACCCAAGCCATACTTTCGTGTTCAACCTTGCCGCCTTGCATTTTCCTCTTTTCCCAAGCCCATACACGCCAGTGTAGGCACCCCCAACCACTGTAGGGAGCTGCTCGCCACCTTCCAAATCGTATTTATTAGTACTTCTTCTTTAAGTCTACCTCTTTCATTACTTCCTGTTGCGCCAATGTAGCAGCCACACAGCTGCCACTGCCGCAGCCCCTCACTTCACGCCCAGCCGGCGCAGCTGCAGGCGCACATTGCTGCACTCCCTGCCGATCGCCTCCAGGCGGCGCTCCACCTCGGCGCGGCGCCTGCGCTCCTGCAGCCACCACCGCCGGCCCCAGGCAGGCCGCATGCAAACTGGTCAGCTCGGGTTCAGCACACACCCGCAGCCACTCTTTGCTGCAGCCTTTGCTAACAAGCCACCCCAGCAAGCAGGCCGCCCTGCCCCAAGCAGACGAAGGCGGCGGTGTGTGTGGGTGTGTGTGTGTACCTGCAGCGTGCGGCCGGCGGTGTGGGAGGGCATGCGCGCGCTCTCCGCCTCCAGCTCGTTCCTCTCCGCATTCAGCGCCAGCAGGCGCCCCTCCAGCGCCTGCGTGCGGGCCAGCATGTCCTGCACGCAGCGCGGCGCAGCGCGGCGCAGCACGCACAGCGCGGCGGGCGTCAGGGTAGAAGAGGCGTTGGGAGCGCGACGGGGCAGGTGCTGGGTGTGCCGGGAGTGCCAACAGCGCCGCCGCTGTGGTTCATATGTTGTTCCAGGCTGCCAGCGACGTGCCGAAGACCTGGCTACCTGACCCCTGGAGGCTCACCTGGAGGGTGTCGTCTGTGCCGAATGGGCTGGCAGCGCCAGGCCCAGTGCCCAGTCCCACAGACTGCAGGTGTGCCGTCAGCTCCCGCTCCTCCTCCCCGCCACCCGGCTGCGCCACAAACGGCGAGGAGACGGAGGGCGGCCCAGCACGGCTGGACACACTGCAAGTGTCGCTGCCAGCGGGGCCAGCAGCTGAGGTGTAGCGGGCGCCGGCCGCGGCGGCGGGCTGGTTGTGGCGCTGAAACACGACGCGCAGCGCCCCGTCTGGGCAGCCGGCGCTCACGGCCTCCGCCGCCACCTGGTGCTGGGGCTGGAAAGCATGGTCCTGGTGCTGGTGCTGCCGCTGCTGCTGTGGGTGCACCGGGTGAGCTGGCGCGGCGCGGTACGGCAGCGCCTGCAAGCTGGCCCGAGGGTTCACCATGCCAGACTGCTCCTCCTCCTCCTCCACATTGGGTCCTCCGAACCAGCTGGCCGGGCCGTGGCTGCCATGCGCAGCATAGCCGCCGCCAAAGCTGCCCTCGTCTGAAAAGGGAGGCTGCGGCGCGTAGCTGTGGCGGCCGGCGGGCCCAGGCCCGGGCAGCTGCGCCAGGCGCTGCTGCTGGTGAGGGTGGTGCTCGCTGAAGCCGGCACCGCTGCCATGGGGAGCACCGCCGTGCTCCGCGCCAGCCCAGCGCGGCTGCTGGCCTTGCGCTGCCGGCGACGTGCCGTCGGCGCCGCCCCCAGGCTGCGCCTCCAGCTGGCGGCCGCTCGTGGCGCTGGCAGGCGGGGTGGTGCCGCTGCCGCGCTGGGCCGCGGCGGCGGCCGCCGCGGCAGCCGAGGCTGCCACCACCTCCAGCTCGCGGCTGCGGCTGCGCAGCGCCGCCGCCTGGCCGCGCGCCTCTGCCAGTGCAGCCTCCAGCCGACGCACCTCCGCCTGCAAGCCAAACGGCAAGCACGCAGCAGGCACTGTTGACTCCCCGGCCTCGTACAAGCACACACAACCCCCCTGGTACACTATATGAGTGACAAGGAGGCACCCAGCTGGCAGCCAAGCCAGGCATCAGGCGGCCACCTCCCACCTGCAGCGCCTGTGCCTGGCGGTGCAGCGCGGCGTTGTCCCGCAGCAGCGCCTCGCGCTCCCCAGCCGCCGCCTCCAGCTGCCTATCCCTGCTGCCCTGCGACACCTGCGCGCGGCACGGGGGGCAAGCCGGCCGCGTGGTTGCCGCAGGAAGCAGCGTCTGCGGCACGGCATCCCGGGACCCAGCACGCGAGCGTGCGCGCCGCCGCGGTGCTCCCCCGCCGCCGGCCAGTCAACGGAAGGCTGCAGCCCGCCAGGCGTGGCGGCCACGGCTACGCGGCCCCCACCTGCAGCGCCTGCAGCCGCTCCTCCAGGCCCCGTATGGCCACATCCCGCTGCGCCAGCGCCTTGCCCATCTCGCCGCCCTGGCGGCGCAGCGCCGCCGCCGAGTCGTCCAGCAGCCCGGCGTGGGAGGTGGCCGCCTCCAGCCGCTGCTGCAGCGCCTTGACCTCCTTCTCGCGCTGCAGCAGACGGGAGAGGAGGGGAAGGGAGCGGGGCGGGAGCGCCAGGCCTCTTGATCGGCAACGGCAGCGGGGCAGCTAACACTCAGTAGATGAGGCATGGCACCGAGGCGATGCCCCCCAGCCACCCCACAGCCAGCCACCCGCTCACCTTGAGCGCGTCGTCCCTGCTGTGCGCCAGCTCATCCGCCAGCTCAGCAGCGCGCCGCCGCTCCGCCTCCACCTCCGCCTCCCGCGCCGCCACCTGCTGCTGCGCGGCCGCCAGCGCGGCGGCGGCGGCCTCCGCCTCGCGCTGCTTGGCTGCCAGCCGCCGCTCCAGCCGCCGCTCGGCATCCAGGTCGCCGCCGGGCAGCTGGGTGCTGGCGCCGCTGCGGGCGGGCGAGTCCTGTCGCTCCGCTGCAGCAGCTGCTGCAGCCTCCAGGCGCTCCTGTGGGCGGCAGCATGCACCATTGACGTAAGCAGGCTGCCTAAGGTTGGGTCCCAAGCACAGCCAGCGGCACAGTGGCGGGTTGCAAGCGAGCGGGCGATGGAACGTGGCTGTCCTGATGCCCCACTCGCCCACCCACCTGCAGCTCCTGGCACTGGCGCAGCAGCTCGGCATTGTGCAGCTCCAGCTGGTGAGTGTAGGCGGGTGTGGCAGGCGTCAGGCGCTGCTGGTGCTGGCGCGGCGGCGGCGGGCCGTGCGCCGCTCCGTGCGCCGCTGCGCTGCCGCTGCTGCCGGGCGTGGAGTGGTCGGAGTGGCATCCGCCGCTCTTGGAGGGCGAGCTGGCCAAGGTCAGCTGGCCGGCTGTGAAGAAGACGGGAGGCTGTGCCGGGGCGGCGGGGTAGCCGTCGGCGGCAGCCCACTGGTGCGCCGGCGGCGTGGCGTAGTAGCCTCCCGATTCATACTGCTGCTCGTACGGCTCCCAGGGCGCGCCAGGCGCGGGAAAGCGAAGCGACGACGATTCCCAATTCGCGGCCATCTCCGGCGCTGGCAAGTGATCCAGGAGGCAGGGACGTGCTTGCCAAGCCCGCGCAAACCTGAATTCGACGCGCCATGGCCTTTGGGCAAGCTTTGGAAGACAACTCCGCGCAGCAGGCGGAGCAGGGCAAGGTTTTTCTCCACGTGTGGCCCCTCGGGCCCCCAGCACGCCTCAAGGGCAGTTTCAGGACTCGGTTGCGGGGTCCCTGGGGCCTCGCTATGACGCGTGGGGCTGAGCACCAGAGCTGTCGGGCGTAGAGAAGCAATGAAGTTCAAGACCGCCATATTGGCGGCCCTCAGCGGCGGCAAGCGCAGCTCGGACAAGTCTGGGAGCCGGCGGCTGGGTCTGGAGGACGAGAACAACAGCCCCCTCCAACCCAAGAGGCTCCTCACACCGGGCCTGGGACCCCCAGGCAGCTCCCGCAAGGGCCAGGCATTTGCTGACGTGACGGCCAGCGGCACGGTGAGGCCGCCGTGGGGGTGGGGGCCCCATGGCATGCCGCGGCACCTTCCTGCAGCTGCCGACAGCCCGGCTGTCAGAGAGGGCCGCTGGGCTGTGCTGGGCTGCGTGCCCCCTCTACTCTTTCGAGGTGATTTCAAACTCCTGCCTGCAGCCGCGGGCGCTCAACTATGGCGCCGCCTCGCCGCCAAAGGGGTCCCGCCTGCAGCGGGAGGCCAGCCTGGCACGGTCCAGCCCGTCTGGCCCTGCTATGCAGCCCTCGCGCCTGGGCTCCACGCCAGCGCGCACGCCCGCACGCCAGACCTCGCGCTTCGGCCACCAGCAGCAGCAGGCAGACGCCGCTGCTGCCAGCGCCGCCGACGGCGGTGCGCTCACCGACGCTTCCGACAACATCCGCGTCGTGCTGCGCGTGCGGCCCCGCAACGACCGGGAGAGCACCCTGGGCGGCGGCGTGGTGGTGCAGCCGGTGGGCAGCAGCGCGGTGCGGGTGGCCTCCCACCCAGAGCCCCACACATTCTCATTCGACTATGTGGCGGGGGATGCCACCAACCAGGAAACTATATTCACAGGTGCGGCCCAACATGCAGGCATGCCTGCCCGCATGCCTGCCTGCTGTGTTGCCCTGCCCTGCTGCCGCGGTGCGCGGCTGGCAGGTCCTGGGGCCGGGAGTCCCTCGCGGCGGCAGCCAGCTCCACGCTTTGGCACGCCTGCGCCCTGTCCTGCAGTGACGGGCAAGCCCATCGTCGACAACTGCCTAGCGGGCTACAACGGCTGCATATGTGCGCCACGCAGCCCGCCTGCTTGCTGGCTGTTGCTGGCCGTGACGGCATGCTGTGCTGCTGGGCGTGCGCTAGCGCTGCTGGATGCTGGGGCTGCTTCTGGTGAGAGCGGTCCAACATGCAATGCTGTCCTTCACTGAACTTTTGAGCCTCCCCTTAGCCTGCAGTCGCCTACGGCCAGACCGGGAGCGGCAAGACGTACACGATGCTGGGGGGCAGCGGCGAGGAGGGCGACGCGCCCGGCGGCGCCGGCGGCGCCGGCGCCGGCGCCCGCGACGACAGCCGCGGCCTCATCCAGCGCGTCTTCGAGCACCTCTTTGCCCGCATCGCGCGGGGCGGCGGCAAGTTCCTGCTGGAGTGTTCCTTCCTGGGTGAGCTGCCGCCGGGGCCGCCCCAGTGCGTGGTCTCCTGCCTTGCTAGCATGCCAGGCGCCTGCGCGGGGCCCACGCCGTGGCATGCCCGCTCCTGGCTCCTCGCACCGGCCCGAGCCACCTGTCCTCTGCCCCCGCCCTGCCCCCTCACCTCACCCCAAGCAGAGATCTACAATGAGACCATCACCGACCTGCTGGATCCATCCCGCACCAACCTGCATGTGCGGGAGAACCTGGAGGGGCAGTACGTCAGCAACCTGACGGCGCACGAGGTGTACCGCGGTGGGTGCGGGGCGGCACGGTGGGGCTGGGCGGGCTGGGTGGGCCAGATGGATGGTTGCGTGTCGAGCAGGATGGCTCCACGGTGCGCAGGTCGGCTGCCGACTGCTGCCAGTGTTGCTGGTGGTGCTTCTCCACACGCGCCTGGCAGCGCAGCCTGCTAGCGTTCCCCGCACCCCATGCATCACAGCCTGGCGTGCGGCGCTGCGCCTGGCCCGCAGTGGAGGACGTGGTGGCGCTGCTGCGCACGGGGCAGGCCAACCGGCGGGTGGGGGAGACCAACATGAATGAGCGGTCCAGCAGGTCGCACAGGTGCTGCCGGGGCCTGCTGCGCCATGCTGCGCCTGCTGTGGTCGAAGCGCACTCGAGCGATGGCCCTGCTGTGCTGTGCCTCCTGCCCCAGCCCCACCTCCGCTGCTTCTGCCTTCCGCGGTGTGAGCTGTGGCTGCCCCGCCCCTGAGCCTCCCGCTTCCTTCTGCGCCCTTTCCCCATTCTCCCCCCCTGCAGCGTGTTCACCTGCAAGCTGCAGAGCAAGACGGTTGACCAGTACGGCACCTCCCACATCCGCTGCAGCCGCCTGCACCTGGTGGACCTGGCAGGTGGGGCGCCTGGTACCTCCCGTCCCGCCTGTACTGCCGGGCAGGCGTGCCTGCTGCCTGCACCCCTCTGGCACGACTCAGCGCAGGCGCCCTCTCCCAGCCGCCAGCAGCAGCGGCGTGCCTGCCCTGCAGCAGGTGTCGGTGGCCGGCGGCCAGCCCCAGCTGCCCCGCTCGCCCTCGCCCTGCCTGGCTGCCGACGCGCCTGGCCGCGCCGCCACCTCCTCCCCCTGCAGGCAGCGAGCGGCAGAAGGCCAGCGGGGCCCAGGGGGAGCGCCTGAAGGAAGCCACCGCCATCAACAAGTCGCTCTCTGCGCTGGGCAACGTCATCATGTCCCTGGTGGACCAGCAGCACGTGGGTGGCGCGCAGGGCTGGGGGGCTGTGCCAGCGGGGGCCACGGGCTTGCGGGGCAGATGGGTTGGGGGCTGGGAGCGGGGAGGAGGGAATGGGCAGAGGGCGTGCAGCGGGGAAGCTCTGGTTCCGTCGCAGCGTCAGCGGGTGGTTGGAAGTCGGCGGGCAGCTGAGCGGCCCTCCCCGCTGGCAGGCGCGTGCCCAGCAGGACAGGGCGCAATCAATCCTGCCGCCCCTGCCCCCTCGCCGCCCCGCCCTTGCAGGGCCGCGGCCGCCACATCCCGTACCGCGACTCCCGCCTCACTTACCTGCTGCAAGACAGCCTGGGCGGCAACGCCAAGACGTGCCTGGTGGCCGCCGTGTCGCCGGCGGCGGTGAACGTGGCGGAGACGCTTTCCACGCTGCGCTTTGCCGACCAGGCCAAGCGCATCAAGAACCAGGTCACCCCTGGGGCTGCCTGGTGCCTGGGAGCGCTCGGCTTTGCGAGGAATGCAGGAGTGGGGGGGCATGCGGTTGGCGGGGTAGCTCTGCCGGCCTGCTGGACTGCGCGTGCGTGCCCGCTGGCTGGCATCCCACCGGCTCACCTCCGGTTTCGCCCTCCTCCCCCTGGTCTGCAGGCTGTGGTAAATGAGGACACCGACGGCGACAAGGCGGCGCTCAAGCATGAGATCAGGCGCCTGAATGAGGAGCTGGCCGCGGCTCGGCGTGCGCAGCAGCAGCTGGCGGCCGCCGCCCGGCCGCGGCGGAAGCGGAACCGACGTCTGGCACCCCCGCACGCCTGGCGGCGGCCGCCGACGCGCTGCTGGGCGGCGGCGCCTCGCCCGGCGTGGGGCAGGAGGGGCTGGGGCGACAGCAGCGCTGATG
>NW_005435082.1:721572-722979 GCF_000147415.1 Chlorella variabilis | reverse complement strand
TCCCACTTTGCTGACGTGCACACCCTCAACAGGAAACCGTGCCGGGCAGTCGGCGCTGCTGCTGCTGCCTCTTGCTGCTGCGGTTCCGCCTGCCGAGCATCTGCCGGCCGACCCGCCTGCCAAACGGCCACCGCCTGCCACGTGCCAACGCCTGCCGCCTGCCGCAGGCCAAGGAGAGCGACTTGCAGCGGGGGCAGATGATGCTGAAGCTCAAGGAGTCGCGCCTGGCCCGCCTGCAGGCTGGAGGTGGGCTGGCTGGAGGCGGGGGCTGGTGCCCCACCGCTGGTGCAGGGGTGGCCATGGTGCCCGCTGCCTTCTGCGCACGCGCCACCTGGCATGCACCAGCACCCTGCTGAGCGCTGCAAGCCCACGCTTTCCATCCGCAGGCCCCGCCCTGGATGCGCCCAGTGAGGTGGCCGAGCTGCAGCGCGAGGTGGAGCTGCTGCGGGGCAAGGTGGACAGCCACCCCGAGGTCAAGCGCTTTGCGGTGGAGAACCTGCACCTCAGCGAGGTGGGTGGGAGGGCGCTTCGGTGTGTGCGTGGGCTTCTGTGTGTGTGTGGGCTTCTGTGCTTGTCCCGGTGGTGGGGTGGGGGTGTGCTCTTGTGTGGTGGTGGCAGGGTGGGCGCGCTGCCGCTGCTGCTGCCCCTGCTGCGCCCCAGGCGGTAGTGCAAGCACCTGCCAACGGTACCGCATGCCTGAGCTGCCGCTGCTGCTGCTGCCGCCATGCTCGCCGCAGGAGGTGAAGAAGCTGGAGGCGATTGTGAAGCGGCAGGAGCTGTCGGCCCTGCTGGCCGATGTGGGCGCCCTGCGCTGCGAGATGCTGCGCCTGGAGGAGGAGCTGACCAAGTGCCAGGTGGGCGGAGGCTGTGGTGCCGGCGGGGGTAGAATGGGGTGGAGGGGAGGGGAGGGGGGACTGTGGTGTGGGCACAGTGGAGCCGCAGGACCTTGCTGAGATGAGGTTTCCAGCCTAGGTGCTCCATGAAGAGGAAGAACAGGGGCGCGTGGCGCGTGCCTGGGTGCCTGCTGGGCTTCCGACGCCCCCACCCCGCTCCCTGCTCCTGCCTGCCGCTGTGCCTGGCCTGCAGGAGGAGGCCGGTGCGGCCAGGGAGGCCGCCGCCGCCGCGCGGCTGGAGGCGGAAGCGGCTGCGGAGGGCATCCGGGCCAAGGCTGTGGCGGAGGCTGAGGCCAAGGCGGTGAGCAGTACAGTGCCGTGGTACCGCTGAGCGCACTCGTGGTGGCCCATGGGGAGGCTCTTTGGAGCAGGCTCATTTTGTTTTCCAAAACGAAGTCTGCCTGCTCCGCCGCCGTTCAGGCGGTGGAGGCATCCCAGCTGCGGGAGCAGCTGCTGGAGCAGCAGCGAGGCGCGAGGGAGCAGCAGGGGCTGCTGGGGGCGGCGGCGCGGGACA
>NW_005435082.1:717565-721409 GCF_000147415.1 Chlorella variabilis | reverse complement strand
GTGTGCACATTTGTTGCCCCAAAAGGTAGTGGCGAGCCCACGTCCTGGGCGATGGAGAGGTAGCCCCCCTCATTGCCCCGGTTGCTGGCCAAGGCAGCACAAATTTCCCTGCCCCTCCCCTGCCCACAGCACGCACTCTGAGCTGCGCGGCGAGCTGAGCCCCACCAAGCGGCGGGTGCGGCAGTACGAGCAGGAGATGGGCCTGCTGCGCCAGGAGAGCCAGGNGAGTGTGTGTGCTTGGGTGGGTGGGAGGGTTGTGTTGTGTGAGCGGGGGGGTGCTGTGGGGGTGGGGCCGGCTGGATGAGGCTGGCGGTGCCCTGTGGATGTCGGCGGCATGGCTGCAAGTCCTCAGCGACCTCACGCGACCCTGTTGCCCCGTCGATTGCGCAGGCCGCCGACATGCGTGCCAGCAGCGAGTCCACGCTCCGCACCCAGGCGGAGCTGGGGGCCGCGGCGCTGCAGGCGCGCGTCGCGGCGGCGGAGGCCGAGTGCGCCCGCCTGGCTGCCGCCAACCGCGAGCTGCTGGCCGCCAAGAGCGATGCGGAGGAGCAGCTGGGCAGCGCCGCCAGGTGGGCAGCGGGCACAGGAGGCTGCCCGGCTGGCTGGCTTGGCTGGCTGTATTTGTGTCTGGGGTTGCGTCTGGGGCTGCGTCTGGTGCGTGGATGTGGATTCCTGCGGGCATGGATTGGATTGGGACGATGCCCGTCCTCAGCCTGGATGCCGCCCGTCCCCTGCACCCCGCAGCGCGGGCACCGAGCTGGCGGCGCTGCGCGTCCAGCTGGAGCTGGGCCAGGCGGCGGCGGCGGAGCGGCAGGCGGACCTTGGCGAGGCGCTGGACCAGCTGGATGGCAGCAGGTGGGGCTGGGGTGTGGGGGCAGCAGGTGGGGCTGGGTCCCATCCCAGGAGGATGAGTGCGGCTTGTATATGGTGGGGCTTGTGTATGGGTGACTGGATAGATGCTGGTGGTGAGTGCGGGCTCGGCGACCCTGCAAGCTTGGGCCCAGCAAGCCTCCAGGGCTCTTAGCTGTCCTGCCGCCGCAACAGCCTTCACCAGAGCTTCTCGCGGCCCCTGCGCTGCGCCCGTCCGCTGCCGTGTGCAGGCAGCGCGTGGCGGCACTGGATGCGGAGGTTCAGGCGTGCCGGCGGGAGGCTGCAGAGGCCCAGGCCGGCCTGCAGCGCCAGCAGGCGGAGCACGAGGCGGCGCAGGCGGCTGCGGCCGCCCGCATTGCAGGTGGGCTACCAGGCCTGGGCAGCACACAGCCAGCTGGGCTTCCAGGGTGCTGTTTTGGTGGGCCTGGGCACGGGGGCATGGCCTGCTGCACACGCTTTGCATGCCTTGCACTTCCCTGCCGCCCGTTGCACCCTGCAGGCGAGCTCACGGCGGCGGCGGAGATGCAGCGGGAGCTGGACGGGCGTGCGGCGCGGGTGCAGGAGCTGCAGGCGGCGCACGACGCGGCGCAGGCGGCGGCCGACGACCTTACGCAGCGCTGCACGCAGCTGCACGAGGAGAAGATGCGCCTGGGCCGCATGCTGGCTCAGAGGGACAACGAGCTGCAGGGTGGGGCGCCTCGGCTCTGTCTGCTGGCGGGGAGGTTGCTGGGGCCGGCGCGCCGCCTCTGGAACTGGTGCTATCAGAGCTGCAGCTGCGGCTGAGGAGCTGCAGGCTGAGGCTGATGAGCGTGACTTGCTGCCTGCTGCTGCCATGGCGCCGGGTGTGGTGGTGCAGAGATGGAGCAGACGGCGGAGGAGAAGGATGCGGAGCTGGAGCAGGGCAAGGCGGAGGCGAGGCAGCTGGCCGGTACGCCCCTGTACCGCTGTGCCGTGAGCGCACGTGGTGTTGTGGAGGAGCGGCCTGCCTGTGCCGCTTCCTGGCATGCTTGGAGGGTTCTATGCTGGCATGGGCAGCAACGCCATGCGCTGACTCACCTCCTCCTTGGCGTGGTGCCCCTGCAGGCGAGGTGGCGGCGGCGCAGGCGGCGCTGGCGGCCAAGGCCGCCGAGCTGGGCGAGGCCGGCAGGGAGGTGGAGGGGGTGCAGGGGAAGCTGGAGGAGGTGACGGCCGCCATGCGGGATGCCCACGACCAACTGACGGAGCTGCAGGTGTGCGGGACTGGGGCTGGTCAGAGTATAAAAGGATTAGGAGTATGATTGTTATTGGTTAGCAGCTTGGGGCATAGTGTGAGGGGTTGGGTGGGTGTTGGTTGTGGGCAAGGGCGGAGATGCCTGGGCGGAGATGCGAGGGAGCGAAGCGTCCGGTCATGCCGTTCCGACGGAGCCCTGCCTGCCTCCTTGCCTGCATGACCGGCTGGCTGCGGCGGACTCGCAGCAGGCACAGCTGGAGTATGACCTGAGCGACAAGTCGGCCAGCCTGCGGGAAGCCAGCGAGCAGGTGGCGGAGCTCAGGCGACAGCTGGGCAAAGCGCGGGAAGCGCAGGCTGCGGCCACGGCGGCCGCGGCCGCGGCCACCGCCGAGGCCGCCGCGCAGCTGGGCGCGTCCCAGCAGGCCGGTGCGGCGGCAGGCTGGATGAAGCTCAGCAGCAGCTGGCGGAGGTGCAGGCGGAGTCGGAGCAGCACCGCCAGGCAGCTACCGCGGCGCAGCAGCAGGCAAGCGACCTGGCGGCCCAGCTGCAGCAGCTGCGGCAGGGACCTCTGCTGGAGAAGGAGCAGCAGGTGTGCTGCGCTGTGTCTGCACGTTTTTGTGTGTATGTTGGGATCGAGGGGGGCTGCTAAGCAGCGGTGCATGGCGGGTCGCCTGTAGCGGCCCGTTGGGTGGCTCCGTCTGGTCCACCTCCTGCTGGAGTGATGTTCACTTGCCAATGCCCCTTGCTGCAGCTGCTGCTGGGGCGGGCCGAGGTTCAGGAGCTGCGGCAGCAGCTGGTGGAGCAGGAGGAGGCTGGCGAGAAGCTGCGGGTGTGTCGGTACTGCCTCCACACACGCCTGTGCTACCCTCTGGCTCGCTTGTGCATCGCCGGCCGCTGGGTCTGCCTGCTGGGATGGGGCGCTCCTGCCAACCACAGGACGTTTCCCCCGGCTCTCAACGCACCCTGCCCCCTGTCTGTGCCCCTGCCCACGTGCGCAGGCGCAGCTAGAGGCCCGCAGCGGCGACGTGGCGCGCCTGCAGCAGCAGATGGCGGCCGAGGTCAGCGAGGCGGCGCAGCAGGTGCAGCTGCTGCTGGCAGCGCAGGCGCGCGTGGCGGCGCTGGAGGCGGAGGCCGCCGAGGCGCGGCGGCAGGCCGAGGAGAGCGAGGTGGGGCATGTGTGGTGGTGGTGTGGGCAGCAGGAGGGTAGGGCAGGCTGTTGCTAGAGGGAAGAAGTGACTGCAATGCCAGCCGTGTGGCATGCATGGCTGACGTGTGGGACCGCCTCTGCCCACCACCTCTCTGCTCATGGGGGCAGTACCATCCTGTCCTAGCAGCAAAGACACCTGTGTGGCCTGCCTCGGTGGTTTGGTCCCAGAGCCTCCTCTCCATACCTGCCCGTGCCTGCGCAGGCCTCCCGGCTGCCATCCCAGGTGGCAGAGGCGGTGGCGGCTGCCCGGGCGGTGGCTCGCGCCGAGCTGGAGCGCTTAGAGCAGCGGCTGGCTCAGGTAGGACTGCTTCCTGCCTGGTGGCTGCTTGCTGGCGCTTAAGCCGCGGGGCCATGCCGTGCATGTGCTGCTGGCGGTGCCACACTTGCAGCATGCTGCTTGAAGTGAGGATTCTGTGTGTGCAAGTGGCCTGAGCTGCTGCCGCACCCTCCTTTGGGGCCGTGCAGCGCGAGGAGGAGCTGGCAGCCCTGAGGCGGGAGCGCGATGAGCTGGCGGCTGCTGCGGCCGAGGCGGCGGCCATGAGCGGCGGCCAGGCCGA
>NW_005435082.1:705743-717515 GCF_000147415.1 Chlorella variabilis | reverse complement strand
GTGTGTGTGTCAGGGGGTGGGTGGGGGGGTGGGGTGGGGGGGGGGGAGGGTGATGGGCCCCAGCAGGACGCGGTCGTGCCGAGAGGTGGTGCAGCAGCCTGGTCCGCCTGTGATGTCACCAACGGTACACTCTACCCCTACCCCCCTGTCAACCTGCCTCTCATCCCTGTCACCCCGCCCGGAGGTTCATGCCTGCAACACACGCTGTGTCACTTGTGACACATCTCTCCCTGCAGGCCAGCAGAACCTGAACCAGCGCATCCAGTACCACAAAAAGATCAAGGACGAGAACGGGCAGCTGCGGGAGGAGCTGGGCAGGCTGCGCATCGACCAGCACCGCGCGCAGGCGAGCAGCCGGCTGGGTGGCAGCTTGCGCTGGGGCCTTGCTGGCAGCTTGGCGGGCCGCTGGCTGGCTTGCTGGCTGGCAACGGCTGGCTGGCAAGGGTTGGTGTTTACAGCACGGCGTGCGGCGCTGCGGGGAGTGTTTGAGAGTGTGTTGTGCTGCTGAAAGGTACCATATGGCACTGCCGGTGCAGGTGCGGTACGAGCGAGTGGCCCAGGAGCTGGCCAAGCTGCGGGAGGCCAACGGGCAGGTGCGTGGGCCGGCCAGCCGGGGCGGCTGCATGGCCTGGTGTGGCCGGCGCTGTTGGTGCCCTGCAGCACACCGGTTTGGTTGGGCTCCCCCTCACGTGATGCATGTTGGCCCTGTGCTGGTGCCCTGCCCCGTTGTGTGCAGGAGGGCCTGCCCGACTTTGAAGCCGAGGAGGCGCTGAGAGATGCGCTGGCGGCCACGGAGCAGCAGAAGCAGCAGGTGGGGCGTGGGATGGGATGGGGGTGGTGGGCGCGGCGTGCAGCGATGCGTGCCCTGCTCCGCAGGAATCGCGGGGCCCGACCGCGGCAGCATTTCACGCGGCTGTCAATCGGCATCAGGCCCCCGCTGCTCTTGAGATCCCCTCCCTGCGGTTGTGTGTGCCTGCGCAGCTGGAGCGGGAGCTGGAGAGCCTGGCGCAATCTGTGCTGGCGCTGGCTGGCGGCTGCGCAGCGGCTCCCGGGGCAGCGGCATCCGCGGGCGGCGGCGGCGAGGAGCAGGGGGACATTGTGTTGGAGTTTGGGACGCCGCGGGGCGGGCGGGGCCGGGCGGCCGCCGCGGGCGACGTGCGGCGCGCGCTGGCTGACATATCGGCGGCGCAGGCGGCGGCGGCGCGCGGGCTGGAGGACCAAGCCCACCAGATCCGGCTGCTCAAGGAGAGCAGCAAGCTGCAGCGGCTGCGACGCGCCAGCGCGCTGGCCGACAGGCCGCCGGGGGCTTAGGCTGCATTGTAGATTCCTGTAAACTGCGGCAGGCTTGGTTGGCCGGTCTCAAATCCCATGCCGCTGTAAATCAAACACTGCTGCAGCTGCCACTGCCGCTCACAGCAGCCCTGGGTTACATGTGTCGACATGGCAAGGCCGGGAAGCAAGCGGATTGTGCAGCAGGGGGCGCTCCGGGGGCTCTCCTCTTCACAGAAAGCGGCGCGGAGGGTACACGAGGGCTAGTGGGTGTGCAGGCTGAACATGCGCGCGGGTGATTGGATTGGAAGAAAGTGGCAGAGTTGGGGGTCGGATGGTCAGTGATGAAATGATCAATGGAAAGAACAAGTAAGGCTGGATGTATGGAGGACATGGTAGTCAGCTGGGGGAGGTGAAGGAGTTGGTGCCGGAGCGTCACCGTCGTTCCGTGGCAGTGGGTGCGCCTGTGGGTATCAGCACGCACTTGCCGCGCACAGCGTGGTAGGGAATGTAGCACGCTCTGCAGTACCCTCTACCGTCCGCCCGCCCGGCCCTGCATGAGCTGCAGTGCGCCGGGCACTCGGCGCACTGCCCGCTGCCGCCGCGGCTGGCAAACCAGCCCGGCAGGCAGCGGATGCAGGAGCTGGGCCGCTTATGCCAGCAGGATTTGCAGTGCGGCCCGCACTGCGGCAGGGGAGAGGAGGGAGGGGCGGGTGGCCAGGGTCAGCTGTTGCTGTGCAGAACAAGAGGGGGTCGAGGGAGAAGCTGCGGGCATGAGCCCAGGTGCCCAAGCGATGGCCTGCTAGCTCTCACCTCTATACACATGCCCGCCACCGGGTCACGAGCAAATCCAGATCTACATGCCGTGCACCTGCAGCAATGGGGACAGTGAGCTGGGTGAGATGGGGCCCCTGATGGCGCCAAGCTTTCCCAAAGGCTCCGGCACCACAGCAACGGCGGCGGCAGCGGCGGCACGGTCCGGGCGTGTCCGCTCCTGGGCGGCGCACTCACTTGCCGCCGGTGAACGCTAAACAGCCTTCCTGGCCCTCTCCGCTAGCTGCAGTGGCTGGAGCGCCTGCGGGGAGCACCAGGCAGGGAATGGAGCTGATCGGAGCTGGTCAACTGGGCGTGCAAGCCAGACGACCCGCTACCGCTGCCCACTGTGCCCCGGGAGATGCTTCACCTTGTGCAAGCAGGGCGAGGGCCGCTAGGGATAGTAAAAGTCGGAGGACTCTCATTCTGCGCCTTGTGCAGAGCAGCGGGCTCGTTGTGGAGCCTGAGGTGAGCAATTGTGGTCAGTGGAGGTCACGCATGGGTGCTAAAGCGAGAAACAAAGCGGCAACGGCGATGGGCTGGGTGCCCACATGCACGGGGGGGCAGCTTCCGACGGCAGCTGCGGCTGGAAGCGGACAGGTGTAGAGCTCGAGAGAACATCCCAGGCTGTTCAACAGACGGCTGCAGACCGTCCCAGCCCTTGGGGGGGTGGTACGGGGGCTGGCCCGCCGGCCATGCTTCCCTATTCCCGCCGCCGCCCCCACTGCCCTGCGTCCAACTAGCAACGCCCCGTTGCCAACCAAACTACAACAGCCGGCTGGCCAGCATGTGCAACGTCTATGCAACTCAAAATGCCAGCGCGGAGTCCGATTTTCAGAGCGTGAGGGCACGCCAGGTCGCGGGGCCGCCGCTACGCCGCCGCCGCTACGCCGCTACTGCACGTGCGTGTGCGGTCGCACGATGGCCGTGGGGCGGCGGCAGTTCTTGGACAGGTAGTCCGCCACGCTGCCGATGCCCTCTTGCGTGCCGGGCTGCACCAAAACCGGCAAGGGCAAGGAAGGATGCAAAGCTCACCGGACCGGGCGTACACACGACGCAGAGAAGCGCAGGAGGCACGCCCCCAGGCAGCAGCAGCCGGCGGCGGCGCTGTGCCTGCCTTGTTGTGCGCCGCCAGGATCACCAGCGCCGCGTCGCGCTGCTCAATGTCCCTGCGGGCACAGGCGCAGCCGAGGGCCGGCAGGCTGGAGAGCCAAAACGCCAGCACACCACCTTGTGGGCCGGCCAACCCAGCGCAGCATGCCGTGCCGCCGCCACTCACTGCATGATCAGCTCGCACACGCGCGCCTCGCTGCAGTCGCAGCGCTCGGCGTACAGGTGCAGCTGGTACGGGACAAGGTGCGGGCGCAGCAGCGGCAGGAACCTGGGGCATGCGAGGAGTGGCTGGTTAGGTGGGCTCCCGCCGGTGTGCCTGGCCCAGGCCTGGACCCTGCAAGCGCCTGTCCCTTCCCGCGGGCAGGCTGGAGCAGTGTGCAGGCTGCCGCACAAGCCGCCGCAAGCGCTCACCGCGCCTCCAGCCGCTTCTTGGCATCGTTGATCAGGTGCTGCTCTTTGTGCTCCTGCCCGGGCTGGCTGCACGCACGCGAGCGGCGCAGAGGCGGAGGTTGGCGCGGGCGGCGGCGGGCACGAGGAGAGGAGTCGAGAACGCGCACAGACCCTGCGCCGCAGCTTTGCGCAGCGCGACTCTCCAGCCTGGTGTGGTGGCTCCTCACCTGAAGCTGTAGGCGGTCCCGGGGAGGCCGTGGAACACTTCCATGCTGGGGATCAGGCAGCGCACCACGTAGCTGCATCGGGGGGTGCATGAGCAGGCAAGCGAGTGGGCCCCAGCGCCGGACGCCCTGCCGTGCCGGGGCACCGGTGACGCGGGATGGATAGGCGGTTCGTTGGCACGCAGCGGGCGTGACACGTTCGGGGGACGCCCTATACCCCTCGGCTGGTGCCCCTCAGGCTGGCGCCCTCGGCCGGAAACACGTGGGGCATGCGCAGGCGCGGTCACGTGATGCCCTACGTGTCCCCCATGTCGCGTCACAACCCGCTCACGTCATGTGCACGACGTCGCCGTCACGATACAAGTTCTCCAGCGCCCATCTGCAGGCACGGCTTGCGTGTGAGCGCCCAGGTGCCTGCTGCCGATGGCTGTCAGGTACCTCACTGGATTACGAGGGAAGGGGTCGCTGGGGAGCGCCCACTTACTCGGCAGCCGCCGCCGACGCAGCGGTGTCTTCCGCGCACACCAGCAAGGCTCTTGGCGGCGCCTTGTGCCGCTGGAGCTGCGCCTGAGCGCGCTCCTCCTCGCCGGGGGCTCCCTCGCCTCCCGCAGGGGCGCTCATGTTGGGGTGATGGGGGGGCCGCTGTCTCGGCTTGGACAGGAAGGCAGGGAGGGGATCCGTTTCCTCCGCCGACGTAGTGTAGGGTTTCAGGGGAGCCAGCGAAACGCTGCAGCGAGGTGTCGGGAGTTTGGGGGGCGAGACCTGAGAGTCCAGAGGCTGAATGCACCACCCAGATAAACAGCGATCGTGTTGCCATTAGATAAAGAGCGCCGATCGCTCAATTGGTGCGATCCCGAGCTGAGCTGGCGGGGAAGCCATGTCAAAGCTTGCCGAAATGAGCTCCTACTGACCGACACACACACTCAGAGCTGCGTTAATGATGATTGGAGGTCCCAGAGACCGTATGGGCAACATGCGCCATCTGATCACAGACGTCTTGCAGAGGGATGCTTGATTGATAGCCCCGCAATGAGCTTCTTCCAGCGACTGCTGGGAAGCGGCGGGCAGCAGCCGGGAGGCGGCAGGCCGGGCTCCGCTGGGCCGGGTGGCGGCGGCGGCGGCGGCGGCGAGCTTGCCGCCGATGAGCTGGTCGACGTCCGTTTCGAGTGAGTCTGCGGCCTGGGGGAAGCGTGCGTGGGCGGGGAGTGGTGGCGGCCGGCGCGGCGTCTGGGGTTTGCTGCTCACCGCCGCCCCTGGCTGCGCCGCCGGCCGTCCACGCCGCCAGCCATCCACGCCGCCGCCTGCCGCCCGCTGCCGCCACCGAGTGCTTGCAGCGAGTCGTGCCGCGAGGAGGCTGAGATGGCGGCGCTGTTCCAGAGCTACGAGCGGGCGCTGCAGTTTGACAGGGAGGTGGGGCCTCGCTGCTGCATCACGCTCTGTCGAGCGGTGGCCGGCTCACGGCTGGGTGTGGCCGCATCACGCCCTGCCGCATGCTCCGTGTGTGTGGGTGGAGCCGTGTGGAGCGAGCGCTCTAGAGAGGCCTCTCTAGCCCCGCCCCAGGGCATCCCTGCCCACCCCTCCCCAGACAAACCTGGCCGCCCACCCGCTCACCTACCTGCATGCCCGCCCGCCCCTCCTTTGGTACCGCAGGTGGCTCGGGAGATTCTGCTCGGCTTCTTCGACCGCTTCGCCCGCGTGTGCGCCGCCTGGCGGCCAGACCCCGCCGCCATCGTGGCGGCGCGCGCGGCGGCGGCGGCGGCGGCCGCCGCCGCCGAGGCCGGCGCCGCCCACGCCGGCCGCGCGCAGCTGCAGTTGGTGATGGGGTGCAGCGGCGGACACCCGCGCGCGCTGCTGGCGGCGGCGGTGGAGTGCCTGGAGCGCATCCCCAAGCAGTTTGGTGTGGCGGCGGCTGTGGCGGCGGCAGGGGAGGCACCCACAGCCGCAGCGAACGAAGCCGATGAGGACCGGGCCAGCGAGCAGCAGCCCCCTCAGGCCGGGGGGGAGGCTGCGGAGGCGGAGGAGGCAGGCGGCGGCGACGGCGGCGGCGCCAGCGGCGCGGCCGCGCGGCAGGCGCCGCCTGCGCCGCAGCCGCACCAGGCGCTGCTTCAGGCGGGCGGGCTGCCCGTGTTGCGCGCGCTGCGCGTGCTGCTGCGCAGCCCCCACAACCGCGCGCTGCTGTGCGCGCTGGGCCTGCTGCCCGCGCTGTGCGAGGTGGTCGGCCAGCTGGCGCAGAAGCTGCAGGCGGCGGCGGGCGTGCTGGCGGTGCGCAGCGGCGCCGGCGGCGGCAGCAGCGGCAGCCTGGCCGGCGCGAGCGGCGGCGGCCGGTGCCTGCAGCCGCTGCTGGAGCCGCTGCTGCTGCTGTTGGAGGCGGCACTGGGGGTGGTGCAAGCCTATGCTGAGCTGGAGGCTGTGCACCAGCAGCAGGCCAAGGTGCTGACCAGCAGGGCGGGCAGCAAGGCGGCCAGCCACGCGGCGCAGGCGGCGGCGCAGCAGTCGGCGGCCGCGGCGGCCGCGGCGGCGGCCGCGGCGGCGACGGCGGCCGCCGTCGCTCCGCTCATCGACCGCGGCTTGCTCGCCCGCTGCTGCGACCTGCTGCCCCTGCTGGCTCAAGTGCGGCTGCACAGCGCCGGCCAGGCCGGCCGCGGACAGCCACACCCCCACCACCGGCAGCAGCAGGAGCAGCAGGGTGTGGCGGCGGCCGCCGCCGCTCTGGAGCAGCAAGCGCTGCTGTGCCTGACCGCCCTCTCAGCCGCCAGCCCCGTCCCGGCCGCCGCCGCGCTGCTGCAGCAGAACGGCGGCCGCCCGCTGGAGACGCTGGTGGGCTTGCTGGGGTGGCCCCTGGCGGCCGCCGACCAGCAGCTGCCGCCCTCCACCGCCGCCGCCAGCAGCGGCAGCAACCTGTCGGCGGCGGCGGCGGGCGGCGGCGACGGCGAGGAGGGATCCGCGGCAGAGGGCCGGGAGCAGCTGCTGCTGGGAGGCGCTGCGGGGGCCTACGCGCGGGTGGGGCGCGACGGCGGGCTGCGGGACGCAGACCAGGAGCTGTCCCTGCAGCTGCTGGCGGTACGGGCGCTGGGGGGCAGCTTCCGCGCGGGCGCCGCCGCCGGCGCCAGCTGCCTGCGCCTGGCGCGCCGCCAGGGCCTGGAGCCGCGCCTCACACAGCTGCTGCAGTGGACCGCGCTGACCTTTGATGGCGGCGACAGCTACACCCCACTGCCAGCTGTCCCGCCGTCTGGCGGCAGCCCCGGGGCCGGCGGCGCACCAGCCACAGAGCTGGCCCGGCTGTTCCAGGCGCTGTGGGGCTGGCTGACAGGCGGCGGCGGCGGCGGCGGCGCCGGCAAGGCGCTGCTGCCGCTGCTGCTGGGTGCGCTGTTCGCCGCCTTCCGGCCGCCGGGCAACGAGGCGGCGGCGGGGGGCGACGGCGAGCCGGCGGCAGGAGGGGCCGGCGACGGCGGCGAGGAGGGGCGCGCCTCGCCTGCGGCGGGCCGGCCGCTGGCGCTGGCCGCCGCGACCACGGGCAGCGGCGGGGCGAGCGCGGCAGCCAGGCGGTACCACGAGGCCGCGGTGGCGGCGCTGTGCGGTACCGCCGCCGACGGCGGCGCCTGCGCCTGCGGCCTGCAGCAGCAGGCGCTGCTGCTGGCGGCGCGGCTGCTGGGCCGGGAGCAGCGGCTGCTGCCGCTGCTGCCCCCCGGGGCCTGCCCCCCGCCCGACCACCCACCCCCGCACCCCGCGGGCGGCGGCGGCGACGGCGGCAGCGGCAGCGGCAAGTGGAGCATCGGCGCCGGCGGCTCCCCTGCTGCTGCCACCGCCGCCCTGAGCAGCGCCGACGTCGTCGGCAACCTCAAGGCCCTCAGGGCGGCAGGTGGGGCCTGGCATTGATTGCTGGAGCGGCACGCTGGCCTGGTGTGTGAGCGGCAGGGCCAGGAACCCGGTCTGCCTGCCTGCCAGCCAGCCTCCCTCCCTGCCTGCCTGCCTGCCTACCTGCCTGCCAGCCTGCAGGCCTGCCTACCTGCCCCTGCCCGCCTGCAGGCCTGTGGGACATGGCTTTCGGCCCCGCTTTCTTCTTCTGGGGCCAGCATCCCGGCGAGGAGGCCGGCGGCGAGGGCGGCGGCGCGGTGGCGACCGGCGTGGCAGCCGCGGGGCGCCTGCTGCAGCGCGAGCGCCTGCGCCAGCTGGTGCTGGCCTGCCTGGAGGCGGCAGCCAGCCTGCCCGCCAGCAGCAGCAACCTGGAGGAGGTGTCGGCGCTGCTGCGCCTGCTGCAGCAGCACGCGGCGCGGCACGGCGAGGTGGCGGCCGCCTGCCGCCTGCTGCTGCGCCTGCTGGGCGCCGCCCCCGCCACCAGCCTGGCGGCGCTGCGGGAGCGCCAGCTGCTGGTGCTGCTGCCCCGCCTGCTGGCCCAGCAGTTGGCGCTGGAAGGGGAGGCGGGACAGGCGGTACAACCAGCGGTACAGCCAGCGCAGCAGGCAGCGGAGGCGGGCCTGGCAGGCGGCTCGCCCGCGCCGGGCCCCGCGGCGGCGCAGGCTGGGGCGCTGGAGGAGTCTCGATGCGCCGCGCTGGAGCTGCTGGGCGCATTCATGAGGTGGGGATGGGGCCCTGCCCTGCCCTGCCCTGCCCTGCGTGCCAGTGTCAGGACTGACCTCCACCCTACCCCCGCACACAGACCTACCTGCACCTATCATATGGTATATATATAGGGTGTGCTTTGCGCAGCCCGCATCACACATGCACCCCCTCCCCTCCCCGCCTCGCTGCCCCGCAGCATGCACGTCAGCCTGCAGCGAGATGCCATGGCATCCTGGGAGCCCGTGGCGGCGCTCTTCTCGCTGCTGCTGCGCCCGCCGGCGCCCAGCCGCAAGCTGGCGCTCGACAACGTGAGCGCCTGCAGGCCCGCCCGCCGGTGGCCTGCCGCGTGCCTGCCTACCTGCGCGTGCCTGCGTGTGCAGCTGGGGCAGCAAGTACAAGCAGAGGCCCAGCCCTGCCCCTTGGCTCTGCCCACGTGCGGCCTATGCCAAGGCATTGCCGTGTAAGGCCAGGGGCTGGTTAGAATAAACTTGCAAAATATCCTCAACCAAAGTTGTTTGAATGTATGTCAAACTTAATTCTGGTGTTGGCGCTGCTGGATGGCATGGATGAGCATTCGCCGCCCGCCTCTCTTCCTGCCTGCAGGTGCTGCTGCTGATGCAGATGGCACCGGCGGGGGAGGATGACCGGCTGGCCAAGGCCGCCCTATTCTCCAAGTACACAGGTGCGGGCAGGCCGGGGAGCAATAGGAAGTGGGGTGAAGGGAGGCAAGGGGGCAGGCACCTGGGCTGCACCCGGCAGGGGCAGGCACCTGGGCTGCACCCAGCACGCTTGCTCGGCAACCTGAGACAGGCGGCCGGTCTGTTGGGCCAGCATTCCTAGCATGCTCGCCGCTGCCCCTGCCCTGCTGCCCCCGCAGAGACGCTCCCCGCGGCGGTGCGGCGCTGGCGGGAGCTGGGCGTGCCGCTGCTGCTGGAGCTTCTGGGCGGCATGCGCGCCGCGGTGGAGGGCGGCGAGGCGGCCACGCCCCGGCCCGGCGCCCGCGGCGGCGGCGGCGGCGGCTTTGGCCGGGCCGCCGCCCAGCAGCTGTTTGCGCAGTCGCAGTGCTTCCTGCAGGTGTGCAACGTGCTGAACGAGGAGTATCCCCAGGTGAGATGATGCCGGCGGTACTGCCAGCGGTGCGACCATATGAATATTCTGCAGTACACCTCTGCAGCTGAAACCACAGCAGCCCATGGCGACGTTGCTTCGGCAGGCAAGAGTGCACCGGCGGCGGGCCCCTTTCCTCGACACGCGTCCGCACTGCCGCTCTGCCGCCCTGCCCCCCGGCCTCTGCCGCCGCAGGACGTTTGCCTGGAGCTCTGCTGCTGCGTGCTGGACACCCTGACCGTGCTGCTGGCGGGCAGCCCGGCCAGCCGCTGCGCCTTGGTGTGAGTGCCCAGCCCAGCTGCCGCCGTCCCGCCGATTCCTGCTATGTTCTGCCCTTCTTGTGTGGCTTGCTCGTGCATGGTTCCATGCAGCCGCCCCCATCCTTTCGTCCTCCCTTCTCCTTCTGGCGTGCAGGGAGAGCGTGGGCTACGGGCTGCTGCTGGAGGCGGTGGTGGCTCGGCTGGGCGGCACGCAGCCGCCGCGCCGCCTGCTGCTGTGCGCGCTGGGGCTACTGCTGGAGGTACCACCTTTGCGCCGCCCCCCGCTCAGCAAGCATTGCTCCCTGGCGTCTTCTGCTCTTGTGCACATCAGCTGTCGACTTGATGGGTGTGAGGGGGGGCCGCCAACCCATCCCCGCGCTGCAACTGTGCGGCTGCCTGCAGGAGCCGCCGGGACCCGGCGCGGCGCCCCGCTTCGGCAGCAGCGCCGTCGCCAACCCGGCCGCGCTGGCGCTGCTGCTGGCGCTGCTGCGGCGGGCGGGCGGCGAGGACCAGCTGTGGGGGCTGGCCGCATTCCGGGAGCTGCTGCTGCAGGTGCGTGGTTGGGCGGGGGCATACGTAGGATGGTTGGGGCATGGGGTGTTTTGGCAGGGCTGGGTCAGGCACAGGCTGCCTTGGGCTGGATCCTGCTGTGCCCTCTGCCTGCTGCGGGTTCGCCTGAAGCCCCGCTGCCGCCCAGGCGTGCCGCTGCAGGGCGCACACAACCTGGCGGCCGCCGACAGCGCTGGCCTCAACGGCCTCCTCATCGCCTGGCTGCGGGATGCGACGGCGCCGCAGGGCCCAGAGGCGGACGGCGGCGCGGCTGCAGCAGGCCAGGAGGCGTCCCTGCCCGAGCACAGCGACCCACAGCAGCAGCGCCTGCTGCTGCAGCAGCTGCTGGCGCTGCTGCGCCTGAGCGGCAGCTACAGCATCTCAGGTGAGGCCGCCGCCTGCTGCTGCTGCTGGCCCTGCTGCCGGGCCTGAAACGCTGTGTCTGCAGCTGGCTGGCTCAGTGACACATGCCAGCCATGCTCCATGCCAAGCCTGCGCCCACCCCCACCCCCTGCCGCAGCTCGAGACCTGCGCTCCGTGCTGCAGCTGCTGCGGCCGGGGCCGGGCGACGTGCCACCGCCGCATGCCGCCATGCTGCTGGAGGTATGTGCTGAGCAGTAACGCTTGTTACGGCTGATTAAGGCTTAATTATGGCTGATTAAGGCTTAATAAAGGCTTAATTTACGGCCTGATTGAAAGGCTTTGGCTTTTAAGCCTCTCAGCTGATGAATCCTGCACCCTGCCCCTCCTCCGCTGCCCGCTACCCTGCAGGCTCTTGCCGCCATGGCCTCGCATGATGGCCCCCGCTGCTTCTTCAATCTTTCTGGCGGCTCTGGCGGCGGCGATGCAGCAGGCGGCGGCGGGCGCCCAGCGCAGCAGCAGCTGCCCAGCGGCATCGTCTGCTCCGCAAGCCTGGGCGGCGGCGGCGGCGCCCCGGCCACCAGCTTTGTGCGGCTGCCCCGCGGCGGCTACAGCTTTGCGGCCTGGGTGCGGCTTGAGGACGGGCGGGAAGCTGTGGAGCAGCTGGCAGGCAGCGCCGCGGCGCGGTCCCGCGAGTCCCAGCAGGGGCAGGCCCCTGGCGCCGCGGCTGCTGCTGCCTCTGCTGCTGCCGTGGCCTCTGATCAGGCCATCTATGCCTTGCTTCACCATCAGCCAGACAGGGACAGCCAGCACGGCCCGCGCCTGCCCGGGCACAGCGCGCAGAGCCTGCTGCACGGCGTGGCGCTGGCGGTCCGGACGGTGCACGGCGGCGGTACGGGCGGTACACCCGGCGCCGCCCCGTCCCTGCACCTGGTGGCCCACTGCTGGGCACCAAAGCATGCCGAGGCGGCGCTGCCACTGCAGCAGGCGCTGCAGCCGGGGCGCTGGCACCACCTCGCCGTGACGCACACCGCGGGTGGGCTGCTGGGTTTAGTGTTTGGGGCTGGGGTGCCATGTGCGTACTGCTATGCGTGCCGTCGACCCTCCCAGCCGCTGAGCTGGAGCGC
>NW_005435082.1:704783-705693 GCF_000147415.1 Chlorella variabilis | reverse complement strand
GGGGGGGGGGGGGTTTTTTTGGCCCCCCCCCCCCCCCCCCCCCCCCGGTGCAGGCGGCGCCCTGAGCCACCCAGCACTGTGCCTATATCTGGACGGCCAGCTGCAGGTGGGTCCCCGAGCCGCACCCCCCAAAAAAACAACCGTCCACCTGTGCACAGACAGCGCCCCTGCTCGCAGCCGTCCACACCGCCTCCACACACACGCACGTGCACACACACATGTACACGCCGCCACCCACCCCCCGCCTCCTGCCCCCTGCAGGCGACCGCCCGGCTGCGGTACCCTGCCGTCAGGGAGCCGCTCAGCAGCATGTGCCTGGGGGCGGGCGCGCTGATGCGGCCGCTGCGCGGGCAGGCGGGCGCGGCGCTGCTGTTTGAGGATGTGCTGGAGCCAGGTGGGTGGGCGGCGGCTTGGTGTTTTTGGTAACAATACATTAGCCTATACATGTATCAAGCAAGAATTTTTAAATGCCGTTGAATGTATATGCTTCTGTTCTACATGTTTCTGCTTGAGCTGCGTGCCGGTTTGCTTGTTGCTGGGCCGTGCTGTTGTGTGTGTGTGTGTGGTCAACCAGTGCCAGCGCCACCACCCCTACTGCTCACCTGCCCAGCTCTGCGCCGCGCCGTGCCCGCCTCCCGACACGCCTGCCTGCCTGCCCGCCTCCCGCCCGCCTCCCGCCTGCACCGGATCCGCCATTGCAGGCCAGGTGGCGGCGCTGCACCAGCTGGGACCCGACTACCAGTCTGCTCTGCTGGGGGCGGCAGAGAGCAGCGGCCTGCTGGATCAGCACCCTGCGGCGGCGGCGGCGCTGGCGCTGGGAGCGGCGGCGGCGGGCCCCGGCGGCGGCGATGCCGCCGCGCCGCCGCCCGCGGGCCAGCCTCCCCGCCTGCTGCTGGCGTTCTGCCCAGAG
>NW_005435082.1:702742-704317 GCF_000147415.1 Chlorella variabilis | reverse complement strand
CTGGCCAGCCCCCTGTACCTGCGCCTGCAAGTGCCTCGCATGCACCTTTCGTTTCCAGAGAGGAGGGGATTTTTGCGCGCTGGGTGGTCCCTGCAGCGCAGCTGGCAGGTATCCCAACCCGCCTGCCGCCCAGCGCGAGCCCCACAACCGGCCTCCCCTTGCCGCCGCCCCCTGCGCAGGCACCTGCTGCTCAACCTGCGGCTCTGGAGCGCCGCCGCGGCCCCCGTGCAGCAGCAGCTGCTGGCGCTGTGGGGCCAACTGGCTCAGGTGGGGCTGGGGGCAGCTGCGCGCTTGCATGCAGCCAGCCGGGCGGCCTGGTAGGTGCAGCATGCTGCAGCTGGAGCCTGAGCTCGCACCACCAGCAACGCCTGCAGCCTATCAAGCCCCCAGCCTTCCAGCCTTCCCTTGCCCCTGGCTGCCCTGCCCCGTGCCCCTATTTCGATCGATGCAGGGAGAGGCCTTGCTGGTGCGGCGTCTGCTGCCCCCAGCCCAGCTGCTGCACCACGTGCGGCGCTGCTATTGCAGCGGCGGCGGCGGCGGCGGCGGCAGCGGCTTGGGCTCGGCGCAACCCTCCTTGGCCAGCCTGGCATCGCAGCAGGGCGAGGCGTCTGCTTTGGCGCTGCCGCCGGCGCCGCCGTTGGAGGCCCCCGCCGAGCGGCGGCAGGCAGGGGGGGCGGAGGGGGTGGCGAGGTCGGCCGCGGCAGACGCCGCCGCCGCGGCCGCCGCCGCGCTGCGGCGCGGCTACCTGCAGCTGGCGGCCACCATCGTTTCCGAGGCCGCCGCCGCAGCTGGCAGGTCGGGGCCCGAGGCCAGGGCGGCGGCGGCGGCGGCGGCGGCGGCGGGGTGGAAGGCAGAGGCTGGGGCCAGCCCGGGTGCATGGCCCCGGGGAGAGGAAGGGCTGACCGCTGACCTGCAGGCGGCTCTGTCGCTCATGGGAGACTGCTGCGCCAGCCTGGCGGCCAGCCGGGCCAGCGGTGGCGGCGGCAGCGGCGGTACCGGCGGCGGTACCAGCAGCGGCACCGGCGGCGGCGACGCCGGCCTGCTCCAAGAGCTGCTGTCGGTGCTGCTGCTGCCGCTGCTGCGGCGCGACAGCCTGGCGCGCCTGCCGCTGCTGGCCTGCCTGCGGCGGCTGGGCGGGCCCGCGCTGCTGCTGCCGCTGCTGGGCCTGGAGCAGCAGCAGCTGCGCCTGCTGGGACTGCGCGCCATTACCGCCTGCCTCGGCGGCAGCGGCGGCGACGGCGGCGGCGCGCCCAACCCCCCCGGCGGCCCCGGCGACGGCAGCGCAGGCGCGCGCTCCGTGCGGGGCAGACCCGTGCCCGGGCAGCAGCAGCAGCCCCGGGAGGCCCTGCCTGCCCCCACGCCGCGGCGGGACGAGGAGGTGATCGCGGCGGCGGGGCAGCTGCTCGGCGCCTTCCCGCTCACCGCCGCCACCCGCATCGCGCTGTTCGAGGTGCTGTGCGACGGCCTGCCCTGGCAGCAGGTGAGGCTGGTGGGAGGGTGTGGAGTGTGTACATAACCTGTGGTGTATGTGTGTCTTGAGCCGGCGTTTTCGATGCCACCAGCTGCCGCCACAGC
>NW_005435082.1:697775-698882 GCF_000147415.1 Chlorella variabilis | reverse complement strand
TACCTCCTGCGCCTCGAGTCCTTCACCAAGATGGGGCGAGCGCTGCAGGGCGGGCGCTTTGACCACGGCGACCGCCTGTTCCACTCGGTGGCCGCCACCTGGCAAAACTGCCTGGACAACACCGCGGGTGGGCTGCGGCGGCGGCGGCATGTGTGTATGCGTGTGTGTGCGTGCCGTGTGTGTCTGTAGGTGTCTGTAGGTGTCTGTGTATGTCTGTATGTGTGCCTGTGTGCCATGTGTGTGTCTGTACGTGTGTCTCTATGTATGTGTGTGTGTGTGTGTGTTGCGGCGGGGTGGCTGTGGGGTGGCCGAGGTCAGGGAGCGGCGGCGAGGCGCGGGGCGGGCACGGCACACCGCTGCTCCCGGTGACGCTGCAGCTTATCTTTTTGCGGCGCGAGCCTGGTAGGCGGCCGCCGCCTCCTGCCCTCCTCTTTTCGTAGCCCACCTACCCACACCTTACCCTCACCCTCACCCTCACCCCCTCCAGACGTCAAGGAGCTCACCCCCGAGTTCTTCTACCAGCCCGAGTTCCTGCTCAACACCAACGGTTTCGACCTGGGGCGCAAGCAGGGCGGGGAGGCGCTAGGGGACGTCGAGCTGCCGCCGTGGGCCAAGGGCTCCGGTGCGGGGTGGCTGCCTTGGCCTGGCTGGGGGTGGCAGCCTAGGGGCGGCCCGGGGCGGCGCCCCTGGCAAACCTGCGTGTGGCACGCTGCACGCTGCACCGACCACGGCGTGCACAGCATGCGCAGTGCCAGTACCCCCCTGCGGCCCACACTCGACCCCCTTGTTTTCGCCCAGCCCCTCCTTCCCCTCCCCTCCTCCTCCCGCCCCCTGGCGCGCAGCCGACGAGTTTGTGCGGCTGCAGCGGGAGGCGCTGGAGGGTGAGCACGTGAGCCAGGACCTGCACCACTGGATAGACCTGGTGTTTGGCTGCAAGCAACGCGGTGCGCCGATGGTTGTTTAATAACATCATTAATTGAGTGCGGGGCCCGCGCACCTCCTCTGCGCCGCGTCCTGCCAGCGCCGCCGCCGCCCGCAGCCGCCAGCCCCGAGGCGCAGCCCGTGCCCTGCGCCCTGCCGTGGCCTGCCGCCGCCTGCTGCCGCACC
>NW_005435082.1:694140-695277 GCF_000147415.1 Chlorella variabilis | reverse complement strand
CGCGACGCCGTCACCTGCGTGGCGGTCAGGCAAGCGGGGGCGCCCTTGCCGGGTTGCAGCTTGTCGCGGCAGCAGCTACCAACCGGCCGAATGCGGCGTTGCGCGGGGAGCTGCTCCACTGGGGCTGCACTAAGCCTGCCCCCTTGCGGCAGGCCTTCACTCATCCCACGGCAGCTGAGCCGCCTGCCCCTCCTCCCCTCTGCCCCGCCGCAGCCCGGAGCTGGACCTTGTGGCCAGCGGCGCCGCCGACGGCGACCTGCTGCTGCACAGCCTGAGCACCAGCCGCTACGTGCGCAGCGTGCCGCTGCCGCACGGCGTGCCGCCCTCCCTGGCCTGCTTCGTGCCGCAGCTGGGTGAGCCGGACGGATGACCTGGGGGGTGCTCTGCCTGTGGTTGCTGCACCCGCCAGCCGCGTCTGCTGCTGCTGCGGTGGGGCCTGGCGCAGCTGCAGCCGTTCTGAGGCCCGCCAGCTGGCAGCTCAGCTGAAGGCAGCCGGAGGCGGCTCGCTCAGGTGTCTTGAGCAGCGCCGCGCCGTGCTGTAAGCCAAGCTGCTGCCTCCGCATGGCGTGCCTGCCCCGTGGCTGCTGCCTTGCAGGCGCCCTGGTGGTCCACTCCTATACCGACCTGCAGCTGCACCTGTACACAGTCAACGGCCGCCACCTGGCGTCCGCCGGTGGGCTGGCTGCTCCGCTGCGCCTCCGCTGCCCGGACTCCCCTGTCGGACCTCCGTTGCCTGCCCGGCAGTGCCTTTCGCTGCCTGGCCTCTGCTCCCT
The DNA here is from genome assembly GCF_000147415.1 of Chlorella variabilis. Lineage (NCBI taxonomy): Eukaryota > Viridiplantae > Chlorophyta > Trebouxiophyceae > Chlorellales > Chlorellaceae > Chlorella > Chlorella variabilis. Next base: position 694,504 of record NW_005435082.1, on the reverse strand, counting down.
GCCTCGCACTGCTGTCTGCGGTACAGTCAGCGGCGGCAGGGTGACCCCCACCTGGCCCTCAGACCCGCTCCCCTCGCCTCCCCTTCCCGGTGCAGACACTCACGAGCGGCTGGCCTGCCTGTGCCCCACCCCCAACGGGCGCATGCTCCTGGCGGCGGGCACCAGCGGCCTGGTCACCTTGCGCTGGATGCACTCCCTGCAGGTGGGCGCCAGCTCGGCTGCTGCTGCCGCCAAGCTGCCTGCATCATGCCGCCGCCTGCCATCCAACTCGCCTCCCTCCTGCTCCGCCCGCCCGGACCCCGGTGCTTGCAGGTGGTGCTGCGGTTTGACGGCGGCCGTGGGCCCATCACATCTCTGGCCATCA
>NW_005435082.1:683181-693840 GCF_000147415.1 Chlorella variabilis | reverse complement strand
GAGGCAGCGTGGTGCTTTTTGCTCCCGACCCGCGCCGCCGCATCACCCGCCGCCTCACAGTGGCCTGAGTGGAGCCTACTTGTTCCTTAGGAGTGGTTGAGTGCAGAGCAGTGCTCAGTTGGCAACACTTGGGCTGCTACGCCTGCGGTACTGCAGCGTACGGAAGCGCGCGACGCGCGACTCTCCCTTACGCTGCCTCACATCAGATGGCTTGTCAGTGTTGATTTTTCTACATTTTTCTCGTGATGACAGTTCTGAGCGACATTAGGTTGCAATAGATTTTTTAGGCAGCAAGGGAGGGTCCCCCAGCGCCAGGTGGTGTGCACCCGGGACACACAGCAGGCTCAGCAGGATGGCAGGGACGCGTCCTCGGCGAGGACCTCGCCCCTCGACACTCACACTGTTGATCCACCTCTCGCCCCGCGACGCTGCACATCACCCGCCACCCACCACCCTGCTCATGACGAACATCAACCGCTTGGCGGCTCACCTGGCCGTCGTACTCCTGCTGCTGACGGCAGGCGAGTACCTCGGGTCAACTGTGGTTGCGTTCGGTCACGGCGGGTGCTCGCGGACCCGGCCTGCAACTCCCGCCCTCACCGCCGCCGCGTTGAAGGCACGGCGTAGCAGCCCTGCTGGGGCTCTGCCTGTCTGCTGATGCCTGTGATAAGATGAAGCTGTGCATTCTACCGTGCAGGAGCCGAGACGGCCCTGGCCGCCAAGTGTGTCGAATACAAGGGGGGCTGCGTTGAGTGCAGCCCAAATGGCAGCACTTGCATCAAGTGTGACGAGGGCTTCGGGCTGACATCCATGGGCAACTGTGTTGAGGTGGGCACCCTCTCACAGCAACAGCTGCGCTTCTTGGTGCTGCTGCTTGTGGCAGCACCCCGGTCGGCCGTGGCCAACTCGTGCTGCCTGCCCTTGTGCCGTGCAGTGCAAGGTGCCCCCCATCGACGACGAAAACTTGGGGGGGCAGGGCGGCTTCTTCTGCGCTACATGCGACGGCGACCAGCCCAGGGTGTGCCTGCGCTGCCAGAACAACGACGATTTCTACACGAACGCATACGTCACCAAGATGGGGCGCTGTGCCTTCTGCCCCGACCGCACCTGCTCCTCCTGCCTGGACCGCAGCGGCAAGTGCGTCGAGCGCGAATCGGCTTACATCGGCGGCTGGTGCCCTGAGGGCTGCCAGACGTGCCACGGGCCCCGTAACAAGAAGGCCTGCACCAGTTGCACGCCGGGGTATGGCCTTGTGAACCGCAAGTGTGTGAGGGTGAGTGCCCTGGCCTCCAGGCTGGCCCGCACAACGTGCATTCATGTGGGCATCATGGCCCCTCTCACCGACTCAGCAGCTGAACGCCGTCGGCTGGTGGTATGCTGGTGGTACCCACACTGTTTACTCTCCCCAATCATCCGCTCAACCCGCGCGACCTCTGCTTGCCTGTGCCTGTGCCCGTGCAGTGCCAGGATGCCTTGTGCTGGGGTTGTGGCACAAACCCGGCCAAGTGCAAGAGGTGCAACAATTACACCTACAAGGATGTCACCATCCTGCTGGACAAGCGCTCTGGCCGCTGCGTGCCGCCCCGCTGCTCCGTCAACAACTGTCGCCTGTGCCGCGATGGCCGCCCCCGTCAGTGCGCCTACTGCAAGGCCGGCTACACTGCCAGCGAGTCGGGCGCCTGCGTGCCCCGCAAGCCTGCAGCGAAGGCTGATTGAGCCGCTGATTGAGCCACTGCATCATTGACGCCCGCCGCATGAATTCCATATGCAATTCATTTCACAGCATTATCTGCTGGGGGCAGAGGTTTCATAGCAGGTTTCTTGCACCAGGTGCTGGCAGCCGCACCAGTGGTGGTCACCCCCCCCCCCCCCCGCCTTCGCTCTCCGCCCCATCCGTGTGTGAGTTTGTTTGCACTCTCCGCCTCGTGGCCTTTTCAAATCGTGTGTAATGACCCGTGGGAATGCTCATCTGGGTGTAGGCTGCTTGCTTCCAACTCCTGGTGGTGGCGCCCCCTCAGCAGCGGCGGTACAACAATGTGCACTCAGGTCACTCCACGCCTGTGCAGCGCGGGGTGGCATGACGCATTTTCGCTCGGGAGCGGCACCATCCACTTGTCTGTGGATGCCAGCGATTCCAGCACCTCTGTACAACAGTTGATGTAGCATGCAGCCACACCAACAAGGAGCAGTGCAAGGAGCCCAACCAGGCTGTTTGGTTTCCGTTGCAGGTCCCGCCAGCCGCCGCCGCCGCGCAGCCACCTGCCGCCGCCACCTGCTGATGTTGCGCCGATCATGCCGCAAACTTTTAACGAACGAGTGTTCGTTATGAATGCACCTGGTCGGTCGCGGCAGAATCTTGGCTCAACAAGCGGGGCAGCATTTTTTGTGTCAGATCCGTGAAATGCGTGCTTTGGTGGGGGGTTCCCAATCGGTCGTCATGCGTATATTCTCAATGCAGGCCTGCGCCAGATGAATTCAATCGGAGTCCCAGAACCAGGCGGACATCAGCGGAGCCCTGAAGGTGGGCCACACGCTATCAGAGCGATCAATTGATTTCCCCGCTCAGACTGCGCCATTCCCCCCCCCCCCTTCCTCGCGGGCTCCTGAACCCCGTTGCCACGCGATGCAGGCTTTCTGACACAAGGCCGGCGCCATGAAGCAGCCAGCTGGATGGCTGCTCTGGCTTCTGGCCGCCGCCGCCAGCGTCGGCTGGGCAGCGGCGGCAGGGCGCACGCTGCTGGACGGCAGTGCGCTGCATGAAGGCATGCTGAGTGCTTCAGGGGACACGGAAGTCAGGCAAGTGCATGGATTCCGCAGCAGAGTGAGGTGGATTGCTTTCATGCCCGATCCTGCACACACACGCCGTGTGCAGCGGCAGCCGCAATGTGCGTTTCCTGCCCCAACGCGAGCACAGTCCCGTCTGCCGCAGGCTGCAGCACCCCGTGGTCCACTTTGACATTCCAAACGGCGCACTGCCGCGGCGCCTGCTGCAATTCGATGCCCCGCCGCCCTCTCCAGCTCTGCCGACAGCGAGGTGCGTGCCTTGCCCTCGCCGCACCAGCCCCCTCCGCCGCATGCCTCGCTGTGCTGAACACTGAGTGTGATCATACGCCTTGCCTGCAGCTGCTCCCCTGCCACCTATACCGGCAACCTCGCATCCCTGGCGCAGCCCGGCAACGCCAACGGCGGCATGCTGTTTGATGTGACGGCCACGTGAGCCTGCCGTCGGCAGCAAGCGGCCACACCGAACACATGGCGCCCCCTCCACCGTCAATCCTCCATTGCCGCCCTGCCCACAGGTCTGCGGATGTCAACATCACCGGCCTGTCCTGGTTCATGCCCGCCGGCTACCCCTCCGGAGCCTCCTTCTTTGCTGTCACTGTGAGGGCGCGCGCCGGCTCCATCGCCGATTTTGGGACCTCCACCAGCGACATCCTCGCCGCCGGCGACTGGGCCCCCCTGCTCACCGCCGCCGTCACCACCACCAACGCCCTGGCAGCGCTGCCGGGCCTGGCGGCGCCTATCGTCGTGCCCGCCGGCACCAAGCTGGCCTTCTGGTTCCTGTTCACGGACGGCACGCGCCCCATGCGCCCCGCGCTGCCCAAGCAGACCTCCGGCTACAACTTCTACGCCGCCAGCGCGGATGGGGCGCTTAACGTGTCGTACGCCATGCAGGTGCGGCAGTCCCACCCTTTCTTTCTGTCCTTGTTGCTGGAAGCTACCAGGCATGCCTTGTCCTGCATGGTTGCCTGCCTGCCTGCCTGGCCTGCTGATCTGCCATCCAGCTGGGGATGTGAGATGTCGCTGTGGGGGTGCTGTGCCCCGCCCGAGTGTGCCCACGCCATCCCACCACCCCTGCACAGGCCACCAGCGTCACCACCGCCAACTGGGGCAACCAGTATGCGTGGAGCGGCGCACTGGAGTACTCCACCTGCCATTCGGATGGGCCCTCCTCCTCGGCCCCGCCGCCCGCGCCTCCCACCCCCGCTGCCTCTGACCCGCTCCCTCCGCCCCCAGCGCCCCCAGCCCCTTCCGGGACCTGCGGCGCCGGCCAGTATTCGTGGCACCCCGGCGCAGAGGCACAGCCGGGCAACGCCGACGGCGGCCTCTTCTTCGACATCATCGCCGGGTGCGCGGCGGCTCGCGCGGCATGTCCCGCAGCTCCCTGCCTGCCGACACACTGCGCGCCGCGCAGCCGCCACCACGAGCAAAGCATGCCCCACGCGCGCGCTCCCTGCCGCAGGCCCCAACCCCTCACCATCACCGGCTTCTCCTGGCGCATGCCCGACTCGCTGGCGCAGGCGGCCGCCCCCGACGCCGCCGCCTTCCCCGTGCGCGTGTCGGTGCGCAGCCCCGGCTCCATCCTGGACAACGACCCCACAGGCCAGTGGATGGTGGCGGGCAAGGTGAGCGGCACCATCATGGCGGCCCCCGACTGGGTGCCCCTCATCGCCGCCAACGTCACCGAGGTCGCCACCTACGCCTGGCTTCCCGCCTTTGCCCCGCTCACCATCGCCCCCGGCACCACCGCGGGCTTCTGGTTCCGCTTTGCCGACGGCACGCGGCCCATGCGCGCCAACCCACCCAAGCTGGGCACCGCGCCGCCCTACCAGGTCTACCAGACCACGCAGGACGGCGCCCTGAGCATCACCTGGGCAATGCAGGTGGGCTGGCTGGCCGCCGGCGCTGGAGCCACCTGTTGGCCGCCGCTGCCTGCCACCTGGCGCGCCGTTGGCCTCGGTCGGGTGGCAGCTGCCCTGCTGGCGCATGCCCCTGCTGGCGCATTTGCGCCAGCCACCCAGCATGGCCGTGCCGCTGCCAGCCTGCCTGCCCGCTCATGGCCGTACGCGCCGCAGCAGCCACGCGAGCGGCCTGTGCCGGTCCCCGGCCGCCGCCTGCGCCCGCATGTGCAGGCCACCGATGCCGCCACCGCCAACTGGGGCAACATGTACACCTTTTCCGGAGACATCGCGTACTCCACCTGCCCCCCGCCGCCCGCGCCCCCCGCGCCGCCGCCCTCGCCGCCCGCCCCGTCCCCGCCGCCGCCTGCGCCCCAGAAGTGAGCGCCGGGCTGCTGGAATGCATCCTCCAGGTGCCCTCCAGCTCCACTCTCGACTCGGAGCACCTCAGGGCAGCGGCCAGCGCGTCCCGCTGCCGTCTCCCTCCCCAGACACCGCCCCCTTCCTTGCCTGCAGCCCTACGGAGCCGCTCACCGTCAACGCCACCAGCTTCGTGGGCGGCGACATGGTGGCTGTCAGCTGGGCCTTCTCCACCTTTGCCGCCGCCACCTCCGACCAGATCCAGGCAAGCCAGTCAACCCAGAGTTGCGTCACCCTGCAGCCTGGCCGCCTGTGCTTGTGCACACAAGTGGCATGTAGCACAGCAGCGAGGGAGGCGGCTGGGTCACCAGCTGCCTCCCTGCCCCAGCCTGCCTTCACATGTGCACCTGCCGTGCTGCAGCTCTTCTACGCCCCTTTGTCCGCCACCTTCTCCACCCTGTACCCAGTCAAGTTCAAGGCCGCAACCAGCGGCTCGGCTGGAACCGCCACGTGAGCTGGGGCGCCAAGAAACCCCGTGCTTGGCTGCGGTTGCACTGGCTTGGCAATGGTGGCAGCAGCGCAACAGCAGCGCAGCAGCAGCAGCGGTCCACCGCTGCACAATCGAGACAGCCGCCAGCAGCCACCTGCAGCTTCCCAGCCGATTGCCTGGCGGGCATGCTGCTGTTGCATTGCCGCTGGCCCGGGGCGCCCAGCAGCTGCCGCTCCCTGCCGCCGCCCTCACCCCTGCAGCTTCATCCTGCCCAACCGCCGGCAGGACCTGCAGTTTGTGTACGTGCGAGGCACCACCCTGGTGACCTCCTCCCCCATCCTCACAAACTCAGCGCCCAACCTGCCGGGCGGCGTCAAGGCCGTGCCGCAGCAGGACGCGGCAACGATGAGCGTGCAGTGGCAGACTCGGGACGCGGGGCAGCCGCAGGTGGTGTGGGGCGCCAGCGCGGAGGCGCTGCTCAACGTCGCCGCCGCCGCCACCACCACCTACACCAAGGCCGACGTCGTGTCGGCGTGCACCCAGGGCCAGCTGACCTCTCCGCTCAGCGGCATGATCGCCACGCTCCAGGGCTGGACAGACCCGGGCGCCATCCACCGGGCCCTGCTGACCGGGCTGCAGCCCAACACCACCTACTACTACCAGGTCGGGTACCGCTGGTACTGCTGGTACTGCTGGTAATTCCGCCCTCGGGGCTAAGCCCAGGCAGCCTTGGTGTCGGCGCCCGGGAGCAGCTGCACCACCTGCCAGCCGGCTCTCCACCTATGCTGCTCCCCGCCCCGCCGTGCGTCCCCGCAGGTGGTGGATGGCGCCAGCCAGAGCCCTGCTGCCACCTCCTCCCCAGTGCTCTCCTTCACCACGCCACCGCCGCCCGGCTCCAACGCCACCTTCACCTGGCTGATGGCGGCTGATGTGGGTCAGGCCCAAGTGGACGGCTCCTCAGTGACCATGGGCATCAAGCCCGGCGCCATGGGGGTGAGCCAGCCAGCCCGGCCCGCGGCTCCGTGTCCACCTGCACCTGCTCCCTGGCGGCGCACCGGCACTGCCACGGCTAGGGTCATCCCCACACCTCGCCGCACGCGTGGCGCGCACCTCACCACCCCTGGCCACCCCTCCCCATGCCCGCAGAACTTCCGCGGCATGGCGCGGGCCGCCGCCGCGGCCCGCCCTGGCCTTGTCTCCTACTCCGGAGACATCTCTTACTCTGACGGCGCCATCGGCGACTGGGAGCTGTTCCTGGAGAATGCGGCCCCGGTGCTGGGCGTCGCGCCGGTGCTGGTGCAGCAGGGCAACCACGAGCGCGACGCGTGAGCGCGCCGGCGTGCATCGTTGTGGCGGCCTGCATGCAGTGGCCTTGCCAGCAGCCCGCGCCCGCTCGTGTCCCCGACCTGGCACCGCAGCTGCTCATCACAGCGCAATGCATGTGCCTCTGGCACCCTGGCGCCTGGCCTGGCACGCCGCTCCACACTTCCCCACCCCGCCCGCCACCTCCCCACCCCTGTGCATGCAGCTACATCAACTCCACCCTCAACTCAGGCGACTGGATCCGCGGCGCCAACTACGGCTTCGAGTGCGGGTGCGTGGGTGCCCGCTGGGCTTCCCTCGGCCTGATGCCAACGGCGAGAGGCAGCGGGGGGCAGCCTCAACTGCGGTTCCTGGGGCCCCAAACGGCACCTCGGATGCCCCGGCCCCTTGCCCACCCCCCGCATCACACGCTGGTGGCTGCAGCGTGCCGGTGGAGGAGCTGTTCCTGATGCCAACTGCCACCCACACCAAGCCCTGGTACTCGCTGGACTATGGTGGGCAGCCGCAAGGCAGCTACCAACCCCAGCGACTGCCGGCCACCTGCCTGACCTCCACCCTCACACACACAAGCACCTGCCTCACCAGCGCCACATGCAACCTTTCGCACCCTCTCCTTGCCACCGCCCTGCTCTCCATCCGCAGGTCCCGTGCACATCCTGGCCCTCAGCTCCGAGCTGGACATGGCGCCCGGCAGCGCGCAGTGGGACTTTGCGGCGGCCGACCTGGCGGGCGTGGACCGCGCCCGCACGCCGTTTGTGGTCATGCAGTGGCACCGCCTCATGTACTCTGCAGGACCAGCCGGCAGCAGCGACTATCAGTGGGGTGACCAGGTGAGGGGTAGAGGCCCGGTGATGCACACAAACCGATGGGCAAGGCCCGTGTGCAGCAGCCAGGCCGGCCCCATCTCGCCCCACCCCCTGCAACGTGCCCCACCATCTGCTGTACCGCCCCGCCCTTGCAGTACATGTACCAAAACGGGTGGGACGACCTCATCTACAACGCCTCTGTGGATCTCACCATCACCGGCCACTTCCACGTCTACTCCCGCACCTGCCCCGTGCACCAGCGCACGTGCATCCCGGGCACCCGCCCCGACGGCCGCCTGGGCGGCCCCATCCACGTCACCACCGGCTGGGGCGGCCCGCAGTCGTTCGGCAACCTCGCGGCCCCGCCCTGGCCCTACATTGCCGCCACCAACAACGCCTCCTCGCCCAACGGCTTCCTGCGGGTCGCCGTGTCGCGCACCCAGCTGGCGGTGGAGGCGCTGGCGGTGGGCTGCAGCCGGCGCCGTCGCTGCATGTGCGAGGCGTGCCAACCTGGCTGTGGAGTTGGCTTAGTGCCCGTGCCCAAGGCCAGCTGCCAGCACGCCACAACAGTAGCTCCTCTGTGCCTCATCCGGAAATGCCCGTCCTCCACTGCAGACCAACTCTGCCGGTGACGTGATTGCAACCATCGACAGCTTCACCATCCCCGCCGCCACTCCACCTGCGCCCCTGCCCCTGCGCATCCTGCACGTCAACGACATGCACGCCCGCATCGAGCCAGCCGACTCCAACTTCAACCTGGCCACGCCCGCCACCTACGGCATCGCATACGGTGGGCTGGCGCGCCTAGCAACCCACGTGGCGGCGGCGCGCTCCCAGGCGGCGTCCGCGGGCCAAGACGTGCTGGTGCTGCATGCCGGCGACCAGTACCAAGGCACGCCCTGGCACGCTGTGTACACCCGCGTGGGCAACCACACCCCCATCTGGGAGATGCTCAACCCCATCGCCTTTGATGCCATGGTGGGCGCGCCGCGGTGGCGACCGTGCAAGGGGATGTTGCACCCCTCAGTACTACTTACTAGTAGTTGCTGCTGACAGCTCACCTGATTGCCTTCCATTGCCCCTCACCCAGTCCTGCTGCCCATCCCGGTGTGCTGCAGGCGGTGGGCAACCACGAGTTCGATGAGGGCCCCGATAACCTGGCCGCCTTTGCCGCCAGCTTTGCCACGCCGCTGGTCAGCTGCAACGTGAACGCCAGCCGCCACCCTGCGCTGTCCGCCCTCCTGTCTCCCTTTGTCATCCGCACCCTGCCCGTCAGCGGCAAGAAGGTGGCCATCATCGGCTTGACCCCGCCAGACACGCCCATCACGAGCTCGCCCGGCCAGCTGGTCGACATCCTGCCCATTGAGAGCACGCTGCCCGGCTGCATCGCCGCGGCCAAGGCGCAGGGCGCTTCCATGATCGTGCTGCTGTCCCACGTGAGCTGCGCGGGCGCCTGGGCTGCCACAAGCAAACAAGCACAGCCTGAGGCGTGATGGTTGACGCCAGGGCGCGCACCACAAACGATTTGCCCACCCCAGGCCACCCCCACCCACCCCGCCACCGCCCCTCTGCCCGCCGCTGCCGCAGGTTGGGTACAATGTGGACAAGGGCATCGCCAGCAGCGCTGCCGCCGCTGACGTGGACCTCATCGTGGGCGGCCACTCCCACACCTTCCTGTATGGCACCCCCGCCCCCGCTGGCCAGCCCCAGCTGCCCGGCTCTCCCGCACCCAACCTCACCGCCACCACGCTGGAGTCTGGTGCCGAGGGCCCCTACCCCACCAACGTGCTGAATGTCGCCACCAACAAGACCATCCCCGTCACCACCGCCTTCTGGGGCTCACGCTATGCGGGAGACCTGGCCACCAGCTGGGATGCCGCCGGCAACCTGCTCAGCGTCGCGGGCAGCCCCGTGCTGCTGGGAGGGGCTGCCTCGGCGCACCCTGTGGCCGGTGAGTGGGAAGTGGTGGCTGCGCTGCGCTTGCCATCGCGTGCTGTGAGATGCTGCCTCATCCACCCTTGCTGACATCACCCACCACGCTTTCCGTCCTCGTGCGCTGCAGACGACGCCGCCACCGCCGCCAAGGTGGCCGCGTACCGCGAGCCGCTGGCCGTGCTGGCCAGCCTGGTGGTGGGAGAGCTGGCCACCCCGCTGGTGGGCGCCGCCAACAGGGCCATCGGGCGCAACCAGGAGACCAATGTGGGCAACCTGGTGTGCGAGGCGCTCATCTGGGGCGCGCAGAACATTGTGAGTGGTTTGGGGGGGGTGGAGGGTGGGGGAGGGGTGGCTAGCACCTGCATGGCTGCCGACGCTCTCCAGCCTCCGCTGCCGCTGCAATTGGATCCATCGCCCGGGTGGCCTGCAGGGCGCGTCTGCCGCGGTGCTTGCCGCCAACCCCGGCCTGCCAGTGGTGTGCCTGGAGAATGCGGGCGGCATCCGCGCCGACCTGCCCGCCGGCAACGTCACCATGTCCCAAGTCACCACGGTGTTGCCCTTTGGGAACACGTGAGCTGGCCGCTGGGCACGGGGAGCAATTGCAGTGGGAGGCATGGTGTCTGCTCGTCTTCCCCACCTCCGGGACAGCTGCTGCTTCGCCACGCCAGGCTCACTCCCGCTGCCTTGCCTTTGGCCTGCCTTACCGCAGCCTGGTGCTGGTGCGCGTCAGCCCTTCCGCACTGCTGGCGGCCCTGAACAACGGCCTGAGCGGCTACACCGGCGACTCTACCGCCGGCGGCCGCTTCCCCCAGATTGCTGGCATGCGGCTGGCCTTCAACCCCTCTGCCGTCGACAAGTTTGCGCGGCTGCTAGACTTGCGGCTGACCACTGCAGGCGCCCCTGCAGTGGCCGATCTCCCCACCGACATCATCGTCATCACCAACAACTTCATGGCCTCTGGCGGGGATGGGTGAGGGAGGGGGCGGCTGGTGGTCTTGGGTCACTGGGGCGGCGGCCTGTGTCTGGTGTTGTAGTGCCTGCATACCACCGTCACACCCTTCACCCA
>NW_005435082.1:670883-683131 GCF_000147415.1 Chlorella variabilis | reverse complement strand
CACCCTGCATCCTTGTGCAGTCAAGCCGGCGGCATCGCGCTCGAGCTGGCTGGAAGCTGCGCCCTCCCCGGGTGCAGAGGCCATCTGAGCTGAAGGGCGGAGACAGCATTCGTTGCCATGCTACGCACGTCTACATACGATGGTACATTTCAGACCCAATGATTTCTGATATTGTCCGAGCATGTCAGCTTCGGAGCACTGCTCTACTCCCAATTTTGTTTTGGTCACATTTTGAGGAGCACTTTTTGAACACTATTGCTATCATGTGCTATACCAACTCCATTTGTGCAAAAGCTACCTTTTGACACCCGTGCAATAGCTACCGTCCATCTCAGAGCTACCTCCAATGCAGGCTGCTAAATGACTGTTCTTGGGCAGGTTGCCAGGCACAGGTGCAGGCTGTACCCCCCCACGTCAATTGCCGACTCCACGGCCTTTAGATCATTAGCATACAGTTGGCTGGCAGCAAATCCACCCATCGCCTGCAACACTTGGGGCATCATGTGCGTGCGATGGACGTGCAATTCATTGGCCCCTGCGGCGTGCCAATGACTGCATCCCAGGAGGGAGCCGCTGCGAAAACGGCATGCAGGTGGCCCGCCCTCAGCTGCAGGATTCTGGGGCCATATTGGACGCTGCTGTGTTGAGTCGCAGAGCAACTTGTGCGGACCGGTTTGAATATCCGCTGCGCGGCCATCTTGCGGTGGAGCCGGCGGGGCGGCTCGAGCCGCCGAGCCGCGGCGGCGGCGGCAGCAATGGTGGCGCACTGCGCCCCCGGTCCAAGCGCTGCCTGGGTGCGGGGTTCCTGCTGCGACTCCCAAGCCTGAGCGACGCGAATGGTATGAGAAGCATTCTGAACCCCAGCAAGGGGACTGCGCTGTCCGCCTTCTCGGATAGGCCATCCAGCACGATCAGATGACATGCATCCAGGATTGAATGCTCAAGAGAGCACAGCAAGCTTGCAGGCTGTGCTCCCCTTTCTAAAGGCAAACTTGCTACAGCACGCCTCATTCCTCCATCGATTACTGCCACGCCGTCCCCGATCGCGATTTGCGGCAAGGGGAACAAGCTGCTACTGCTCACCAGGGTGGCTCAGGCCCCGCGCTGGTCGCTCGCACCCCGCTTTCACACCCGCCCAGCATGGCTGGGGCCAGGCTGCGCGTGGCACGGCGGCAACGCCAGGGTACCAGCTGGATGCGCTTGCTGGTGATTGGCATCTTGGCGGTGGTGGGCGGCGCGGTGCTGTGGAACGGGCTGCAGTATAGCTCGGCGCACGACCACTCTGCTGGGGAGCTGCGCCGCTCCACAGAGCAGGTGGGTGGCCGTGCACAGGCCTGGAGCGCCAGCAGCCCGCCTGGAGCGGGTGGGAGGCGGACGCTGAGCGCGCCCAGCTCCCTGCCGTCTGGACTTTACTGCTGCCGCCGGCCGGGCTCACCGCACTGGTGTGCCCCGGTGCAGGCTGGAGAGGGCGCGGACCAGGGTAGCACGTCGAAAAGCGAAACCAGCATGGATGCCTGGACACAGCTCACAGAGCTGCCTGGCACGTCGAGCGGCGACGGCGGCGCGCAAGCGGGCAGCAGCAGCAGCAGCAGCGGAGGCAGCCAGCAGCGCAAGAAGGACGATGCAGGCCAGCTGAAGGAGGGGGAGACGTTCCTAACGGTCAAGCTGCGGGTCCCCAAGGTGCTGCCTGGGTGCTGGGTGCTGCTGGGTGCTGGGTGGGCCCTGATTGAGCTGGAGCGCCGCCGTGGCTGCATGCCGCTCGTCCTTCCTCCATGCCACTGCGCTCCCGCCACGACCCCCCGCTGCCTGCCTGCCGGCCTCCCTCTCCGCCCACCACCACCACACACGCACACCAGCCCGACCCTGCACAACACGACGCCCCCTCTTCGTGCAGATGCCCCCGACCTTCAACAGCTGGGTGCAGACCGAGGACATGCTGCTCTTCCACCTGCGCTCCCTGCAGCAGCAGCTGGAGCAGACGTATGTGGCCATGGCGCTGGCCGCCGCCACGGGGCGCACCTTTGTGCTGCCAGAGGCAAGGCGGCCGCTGCGGGGCCTGCCATCCGCTGCCGACCGCTGCCGCTGCTTCCCCTCGCATGCTTACACGCCCCGGCTCGCTCTGCCTCGCCCCTGAACAGTCCCTGGGCCCCACACTCCCACACACCAACCCAAACCTCCCACCTCCCGGCCCCCCGCCGCAGTTCTCCTGCTTCTGCCAGAACTCTGACGCGCCGCTGCCGCGCTGCCGGCGCCCCGACAGCGAGAAGCTGCAGTTCCCCGCGGCCTGCCGCGAGGGCGAGGTGCTGGTGCTGCCGCCCGACTTTGCGGCGGAGCCGGGGGCGCGTGGCATGGCGCTGGAGGTGCGGCCCCCGAGCCTCATGCAGGCACTGGAGGCGGCGGGCGGCCAGGTGCGCGGCAGCATCCCCCCCGGGCCTTCCCTGCTGCCGCCATGAGCGCCGCGCCCGCAGTGCTTTGCGTGGTTGGGCGCGGGGAGGCTGGCGGGGCCGGAGTCGGGTGGTGCACGCCGGCGTGGCAGCACCCTGGCGCGACCCGGCACCGTGCCCTGGCGCTGACCGGTGGTGGTGTGTGCAGGATGCCGAGCTGGTTGTGCGGCCCAGCGCCCAGATCCTGTTCCCCAAGTGCAAGGAGCTGCCGCCCAACCCCGACCCGGCGGCTGCCAGCGCCGAGGCCTGCGTTCGGCCCAGCACCCGGGAGGGGGAGGCCGAGGGCGTGCTGCTGGTGCCGCCCTCGCTGAACGACACCGACCTGCTGCCGCTGGTGGCGCCCCTGCAAAAGTACCGCCTGTGGCGCCTGGACCTGTCCGACATCGGCAGCCACTGGCACGCCTTCCAGGGCTGGGACTGCGCGGGTGGGCGCGCTGGCGGCGGCCGGGTGGAGGCGGGGGTGGTGGTGGTGGCGAACCGTGGGTGGCGAGACGGGCTGTGCTTGCTCATGAGCTGGCCCTGCCATCCCAACCCATTGATCGCATGCTGTATGTTGAGTCGCTCGGACGCCGGATCGCTCATTCTTCTGTGCGCTGATTCCCTTGTGCCCAACCGCAGAGCCGGCCCACCAGTTTGACCGGCGCATGAGCAACGTGGTCAAGCCGTGGCCCTCGCCAGAGGCGGCGGCAGCGGCGGCAGGAGGCGAGGCCGCTGGTGGCGGCGCGGCGGCAAAGGTGAACCTCAAGATGACCTTTGGCCGCGTGTACTCGGATGAGCCGGACATGAAGCAGGAGTGTGGCGGCAGCGAAGGAGGCGCCGGCGCGGCTGCCGGGGCGGCGACAGCGGCGGCGAGCAGGCGATGAACCCAGACGCGATCGCCAGCTGGGCTGGCAATCGCTGGCACCGGCATGGCTGTAAGTGCTATCCAAATGGTTGCAGAACACCCGGCAGCCAGGTTGTGCACGCTACGCTACGTATACGCCCCGGGGGCGGTGTTGGCCAGAGGAGCAGCCAGCCGCGCATGGTGGCTGGATGAGCAGTCCTGCTCAGATGCAGAATCAGCCTGAAGGGAGTGTGCCTGGCTTAGGAGCAGGTGATGTAGGGCTGAACCCTTCAGACCCCTGTGGCTGTTAGGGTTTGTCGCCGCGGCGCCAGTGGTTGCAACTGCCCCCTGACTTCTGGGACACGCCCCTCCGTACGTGCCAAGCTCGTTTCCTTCCGTTCCATCTCCTTCGGCACGAGGCGACCTGACTGAGTTCAGCAGTGGAGCGTATTATCCGTCCGCAACTTGCGGCCGTGAAAAGCCGGGCGGCCGCCCTGCTTTCTCCCAGCACCATGCGCGCTTCATGGGCGGTCGAAGCTAGCTTTCGCGGTGTTAGGCGCCGTGGCACGCACTGGCACGCCCAGCAGAGGCTCATCGCACTGCCTGGACGTTGGCTAGCGAGCACTTGGGGGGGAGGCGCACTAGGCCCGCCTCGCCCGACCAGGGGCCCAATCAGGGGCACAGGGCCCCGGCAGGAGTCAGAGAGGGGCCGCCAGCCGTGCAGGGAATATGGCTGTCACGCCTGAGGCCACCGCCGGCGGGACGCGCCCGGGACAGCGGCAGCAGACGGCCGCTGGCCCGCAGCAGCACGCTGCAGATGTGGAGGCAGCCTTCAGCCTGAGCTGTGCGCGCCGGTGGGCAGAGTGCGACCGCACCTGCAGCGTCGCGCTGACCGCGGTCAACGCCCTCTGCCTGCCCGCCCGGCTGCGCCAGGGGCCGCCCCTCCGCGCCGCCGCCGTCGCCGCGGCCCTGCACGCGGCGCTGGCCCTGCCCGGCCTGCTGGCCTGGCTGGCCAGGGGCTGGTACCTGCCCCGCCGCACTGCCGTCGTGACAGCCTGCCTGCTGGCCAGCTGGGTGCTGGTGGAGGCGCCGCAGCCGGCCACCCTGTCCCAAGCCCACTACCTCCCGCTCCTCTGGCCCAAGTTCCTGGCTGTGTCTCAGTGCCTGGGCCTCAGCCTGCTCACCATGTCCTTCCGCCTGCCCTTCCAGGCACGCGCAGGCGGCCATGCAAGCACCGCGCGGCATGCCACCCTGCAGGGGTGGGGGTCTGCATCGGTAGCTGGACGAGGTGGCCTGCCCGCATGGCATTGTGGCCATACCGTGGGTGGCACCCGTTGCCACCACCCACCACCCCTGCCTCCCAACTCTGCCCCGACACCACCCGCACCCCCCTGCTGCCTGCCTGCAGGCCTTCCTTTGGGTCCAGCTGGCGGGCGGCGCCACCAGCGCCTGGCGAGCGGTCGCCACGCTCTGCCGCTACCCCGCCTTCTCCTCCTGCGCCGCCCAGCGCAGCTTCGCCGCCGCCGCGCGCCTGGCGACCGCGTTGTCGGGCGTGCTGTCGCCGCTGGGCGGCCTGCTGCCCCTTGACTGCTGTGCGGCTCCGGAAGGTGAGCGCTGGGCCAGGCGTGGGCCCAGCACCGGGAGACAGCTGGTCTGTGCTGGCGAGATGGTGCCATTGTTCAGGGGGAAGCGCGGCCCAGCTGCGTGGCCGACTTGGACCTCAGCCTGCCTGCGTGCCTAAGTGCCTCAAAAGTGCCCCTGTCTTGCCTGCAGAGTGCGCTGCCGGGGCTGCTGCGGCGGGGGCGTCTGCCAGCGGCGCCTGCTCCTGCATCCAGTGGGCCCTCTTCCTGCTGCTCGCCGTGGGGCTGGGCCTGCCCGTCGCCGCCCACTACCTCATCCGCCTGGCCGGCAAGCGCAAGTTTGTGCGCAGGTGAGGCGGGCAGGCCGCAGCGGCAGCCGGGGAGGGCAGCCGAGGGCTGCAGCTCGGGCACAGCTGAGCGCCAAGCACGCTGGCGCCCGCTGCCCCTCCAGCTGCTTGCTGCTGCAGAAGCCGCGCACTGCCTGCCCTTGTCTTGACAGGGTTGCCCATGCTGTGTGTCCCTCCCTGCAGCTTCTGCACGCGCCGCGCCTGCGCCAGCTGTGCGCCCGCAAAGGGTGCTGACCTGGCGGTGCAGGCCGCCGTGGCCGCCCTCCTGCTCCTTGGCTTCTCTGCCGCCTCCTGGCAGCTGACCAGCGTGCTGTGCATTCAGTGATCTTCTCATAAAGGGTCGTGTGCTCACACAGCCCACAGCTGGATTGGGTAGGGCACGCCTCACGTGATACGAGCTGCCAAGCAGTGCCCACCTGCTCACACCGGCACTGCCGCGATGGCTGCCAGCCAACCCCTATCTTTTCAACCACACAGTGGCCCCCCCTTGTCTACACCGACCCCATCAACGCACCTCCCATCATCACGCCAGCCTTGCTCACCCACCCTTTTCCCTTCAGATTTCATCCCCCCTCCTAAAAGCGCAGCCTTCTGAGTTACGCTGCTATCGCCTGTCAGCACTTCATTGTTTTTCAAATTGGTTCATGGCGGGTTTGCCATCAAAGATATACAACTGTCTTATTTTTTCGGTTCAGTTGCTGCAATACGAGTTCAATCCCGGGAGCGGAGGAGAGCTGGGACGTGGACAGAAGGGGGAGGTGCGCAAGGGGGAGCGATGCTAAAATCTCAGTACATGGCTGGCGCAAAGGAGGGACTGCAACAGGGTAGGACAGGGCGCAATACGCTAGGCAGAGAAGCAGGTAGGGAGGGAGCCGGCGGCTATCGCCGGCTGGGTACAGAGCAGGAGGAATGGGGTAGGGGCACGAGCGCGGGCGCTGAGCCACTGCAGGGCGCAGGAGCCGGCCCCCTAGTGCTGCTGCCCCGCAGAGGCCACGGGCTGCGGCGGCATGAACAGCAGGGCCGGCACGGCGTTGTTGCCGTTGCTGTGGGCGTGGCGCTTGGGGAGGTCGCCGGGCACGCCGCCATGCTGCGCCTGCTGCGCGCGGCGGGCCTGGCGCTGGCAGTGCGCGCCCACGCTCTCCCGCACATTGCTCTCGATGGTGCGGCAGATGGTCTCCAGGGGCAGGATGGAGAAGGGCTCCTCGATGCTCACCCCAATCTCCTCGATGCCTGCACAGGCAGGTAGCAGGTGGCAGGGCAGGAGGTCAGTGCTGGATGTCAGCTGTGCTGCGCGAGGCAGGGGCTGTCAGCCTCCTCCAGCTGGCTGCGCTCGCAGCCATGTGCGCGCAGCACACACGCAGGCAGGGAAACGCGCGCCGGCACCGCCTCACCCAGCAGCACAAAGGCGACGATGGCCATGACGGGCAGCATGGCCCAGCCGCAGGTGTCCCACAGCGCAAAGGGCAGGATGGTCAGCCAGGCCATCATGAAGCGCGAGGTGTGGCTGCGGGGCGACGAGGGGGGCAGGGAAGAGAGAGGCAGGCCGAGGAGGGCAAGGTGAGCAGGGGTGTGCCAAGTGCAGCTGGCAAGCGGTTTGCACTCCGGGGTGCTTTGCCACCCAACCCACGAGCCGACCCTGCCCGTGGCGCTCACCGGGTGTAGGCCAGAGGGATGGGGGTGCGCAGCAGGCGCTCGCACCCGCCCGTCACATCCTGCGCACACGAGTGGTGGGGCGAGGGGTGGCGGGTGAGGGGTGGTGGAGGCCCGGCTCAGCCTGTTTTCTGCTTGCTATTGCTGTAGGCCGGCTGCCTGGCCGTATCCCCGCCCCAGCGCCGGCTGCCGGCGTGTGGCGGCCCTCTTGCAGCAGCGGCGGCGGCCACATCAGCCACGGCAGCCACAGGCGCACCTCGAACACCGTCAGGTTTTCGTCCATGCGGTACGCAGCCCCCGCGGGCACGCACCCCGTGCTGTCGGTGGGACTGGTCACCGCCGCGGGCAGCTGCGCCTCACGCAGTACCTCCGTCAGTACCTGCAGAGAGGAGGGCAGCCAGGGAGCCCGTGAGGAGGGGCGGGAGCAGCCCTCATGTCAGCGAGCGCCGCGGGGCCCCGCGCCGCCCGGCAGCAACGGCAAGCAAGAGAGGCGCGCCGCGTCGCTGGCCGCCCGCGTGCGCCACCAGGCAGGCAGGCAGGCAGGCAGGCAGCAGGCAGGCAGGCAGCAGGCAGGCAGGCAGGGGAGCGCACGCTGCACCAGCCCACCTGGCAGCAGTAGTTGGGGCGGTGTTCGGCAGCCAGCAGCTCGGCCACCTCCTCAGGCAGCAGCACACCCCTCAGCTCTGCCTCCAGGTCCTCGCCCTCACGCAGGTGGCACATCAGGCAGCGGCTGCAAGGGCAGAAAACAAGGCAGGAGGGCAGGCAGAACACGGTGAGCCGGGTGGCAGCAGACATCAGCAGGCAATCAGGCAGCGCGGCGCGACTGGCGGCCGCTGCCTGCGTCCAGCACACCAGCGCAGCGCGCTGATCGCACCGCCCTGCCGCGGCAGCACCGCGCATGCCCCCTGACGCCGAGCCGCGCGCCTCACCTGTAGGCCACAACCCAGCGGCACAGCATGCTCTGCAGTTCGGCCTGGTGGGCAGGGATGTAGCCCAGCGCCTGCCGGGTCAGGTCGCGGCTGCGGTTCACCACCAGGCCCCACATCTTGCGCGCCTCATCCCACCGCCCGTAGCTGGAGTTGGTGCTGCGGTACGGAAGGGCAGTACAGACCGGCAGGGCTGAGCCGAAATACGCGGCCGGGCTGGGCAGCTGGAAGCTTGCTGGGAAGCTTGCTGGGGGGCTCGCTGGGGAGCTTGCTGGGGGCAGGGCATGAATCAGCACGTGAGGGGTTCGCGGAAGGAGGCGCGCCGGCGGGGCTCACCGGAAGACGAGGAGCAGGGAGAGGGCAAAGGAGGTGAGGCCGAAGGGCGCGTTGGCGGCCAGCTTGAGGACAGGCCACAGCGGCAGCCAGCCGGCCTGCCGTGGGGGGAGCAGCAGGGCAAGGGTGTTGTCAAGGGCAGCCCTGAATGTAGACCGGCAGTACGCTGCCGCAGCCGCTGCATGCTGCGCGTGCCAAAGCTCATTGATGAAAGGAGCCCAGACAGACAGGCGGGCAGGCAGGCGGGCAGGCGCTCACCGCTGCCGCCACGTGGTATGCCGCCACCCCCAGCGACACCGCCATGACGTAAGCCAGCGGCTGCGCCAGCCCCTGCGCCTGCAGGCAGGCAGACGGGCCGAGGCAGCCCAGGGGCGTGAGACGGCGGCGCAGGCTGTGGCGGAGGCTGCTGGGAGAGAGGGGCAGAGGCATGAGCTGGCCAAGCAAGTGCGAGGCGCTGTACGGTGGTGAGCCCACACAGCGTGCAGCCAATGCACGGCGTCGGCAGGGCGGCCTCTGTTTTCTTTCTTACCGTGTTGGACTGAGCCAGGCCGGCCATGTGGCGCCAGAAGCGGCTGGAGCTGCGGTGCGTCCTCCACCGCTCAAAGTCAAAGGTCTGCAGGGAGGGAGGGAGGGACGGGGTCGGGAGGGGCGTGGTGTGGTCTGTGGTTGTGGGGAGGCGAGGCAGCGGGGCAAAGGCTGTGTGGTAGGGTTGTTCGGCTTGAGGAGCGGCTTGTGTAATGCCAGACTGGCAGAGAATCTCGGGACGCCCTGGACCTACCACCACCTGGCTGCTCGCTGGCCTCGCCATGTGGCGAGGGGGCGGCGGCTAGGGCTTGGGGCTGGCCGCGCCCCAGCGCCCCAGCGGCGGCGGCGGGCGGCGGCGCACTCACCACCCGCACTTGCTTCCTGTACTCTTCTTTCCACTCGTCGCTGTGCCAGGGGTACCGCTGCAGCTTGGCGGCGGCCGCCTCGGCCTTGGCCGCCGCGTCGAGCTCGCTGCCGGGGAACTGCTGCTGCTGCTCCGGGGTAGCTCCAGGCAGCTCCTGGGGTCGCTGCCGCTGGGGCCGCTGCCGGACCAGCCCAGGGGTGGGCCGTGGCGAGGGAACGGGGTGCACCAAGGCGCGGCGGGTCAGCGCCGGGGCGGGCTGCAAGGGCGGCGCCGAGCGCCCTCCCGCCCCCGCCTTTGCTGCGCCATTGCCCGGCCTGGACCCGGCTCCGGGGCGGCTGTGGGCCAGCATGGCGGCTGGGATGGGCCGCGAGCGCTCAGAAAGAAGTGTGGGAGGATTCTCTTGCGGGGAGCGCGCGGCAGGAGCGAGCCGCCGCAGTATTGTAGTCGGTCCAAGCGCGCTCAGACGCCCCGCCCGATCTCGAAACAGCTATATGGGGTTGTCCAAGCGGTCAGAAGGCAATGGAACGTGAAAATAATGGCGGCGCAAGCCTCCTACACCAGTGTTTCTGGCCCTCGTGGCAGCTTTGGCGATGGGCGGGCGATGAGGACTGCTGTCGCGTCCAAATTTCGCCAATCAGCTGGCGATGGCACATTGAGGATTGGCGAAATGCGGGGGAGCCACCCTTGCGCCTGGCACAGCGCAGCGGCCACATGCGGCGCCGCTGTTGCTTTGTCGGCACTTGCCTCCCTTTTGGGGGACTGGGGGCGAAGCCCCCAGCAAGCTGGCGCTTGTTTAACACTATGGAGTGAAGTTCCTGAGGAAAATTGGCCATTTCTCCTCAAAATATTGGCGATGTCAGTCATGGGGGCTGGCGACGCGCTGGCGATGTCGCCCCGCCGCCTGCCCTCATTTAGCCAGCCCTGGCTGGCGATGGCCTTCGGCCAATCGCCAGCCAGAGCCGTTTTTTGGCCCGATTTCGCCAGCATTTGGCGATTTCGCCAGCTTTCAGAAACACTGTCCTACACGATTCGGGTGCTCTGTTGGCACCTGCGATGCTCATGCTGCGCTAGCAAAAGAGCCGACTCCAGCTAAGGGACTCGGGGCGCCAGAGGAGTGATTTATTCTGGTTGGCGGCTGGGGATGTGAGCGGGGTGGCAGGGTGGTAGGGTCAAGAGGGTGAGTAGTCTGTGGCGAGCTGCGGGGACCGCCTCACTGAGCCTGCTGAGCGTGGGGCCGGCTGCGACCTCGTAGTTGTCCGACAGGGTTGCTTGCGATGCCTCCCGTCAGTTTGCTGTTGATCAAAGATTAAAGGGACATGCATGGCAAGGCCGCTCTTCGCGTTGCCACTATACTGTTTACACACACTTAGCAGAGCATGGCATGATCCAGAGAGATTACTGGACACAGGTCGCTAGATAGACAGACAGCACGGATGCAGCCGGCAGGCCAGCCGGCATCTTTGCGGGCGACGGTGGGCGGCGCTGCCGACTGCCGCCGCTCGCGTTGGGTGGGGCATCGGTTGCCGCCAGAGATCCCGCCTGCGAGGGCTCACAGCGGCTCCAGCGTCTCAAAGCTGAAGGGAGTGAACTGGTAGCCATCCCTGCGCAACACATTGGCAGAGGGGCGGCGGCAGCCTGTGGTCAGTCGCCTGGGTGCCAGCCCCGCGCCGACAGCCCTGGCTGCTCTCCCCCTGCTGCTGCCCCTCTTGTTAGCAGCGGTGATCAGCAACCCCTAGAGGATCCGGCTGGACGACGGCCTGAGGGCGGGCAGCCGAGGCAGGCAGCGGGTGGGCGGCGAGCTGGCGGGCGGGCAGCCCAGGCAGCCGCCCCTCACCCATGATAGAACTTGTTCTGGAACTCCACCCTGCGCACACACGGGCGGGCAGGGCATGGTGAGGGGAGGGAGAGAGGCAGAGCGGAGGGAGGGAGGCAGAGGCATGCGTGGGGCTCGGCTCGTTGCAGGCGAGCTGCGGGAGAGTCAGCTGCCGCGACTGCTGCTGCCAGGCTGCCGCGATCCAGTCTGCTCTGCCTCGGCTTGAGCAGCCGGCCAGACGAGCGGAGCGCGGGCTGGGCGGGCGGGCGTACAGGCCAGCACGCATGCGCACGCTCACCAGTGAAGACGCAGGGCGTGCAGGAAGGCAGACAGCGACTCCATGACCATGAGCACGCCCAGGGTGGCGCACGCAAACACGAAGAAGGCTGCGGGGAGGCGGCGGCGGGGGTGCGAGGGGCAGGGCGAGGCGGGGTGGGCGAGAGGGCGGCGGCCCGCGGGGCTTGGCAGCGCCGCGGCAGCGTGCCGGCTGCGCCCCAGCATGCACGCCTGCCCGGGCAGTCAGGCCGCTGCCGCCGCCGCCGCCGGGCCCGCCCGCCAGCGCAACCAGGCTGGTCTCACCCACAAAGATGCCCACAGGGGAGCCGCCGCCCTGGATGGAACCCATGAGCAGGCGGTCGTAGAACACAGCCGACAGCTGCAGGCGGGCGGGGCATGGGGGGGGGGGGAGGCAGCGCGCGTGAGCTTGCGGCGTGTGGCGGCGACGGCGGGTGCTGCTGCGCAGGCCGCGCCGCCGCAGGCCGGCTGAGGAGCGAGGGCCGGCCCGCGGGAGGCGGCGGCGGCGGCGGCGGCGGCGCAGGCGCGCGGGCGGCCAGGGGCGTGCCTGTGAGTGTGCCAGGGACAGGGCCCAGAGGCGGAGGTAGGAGGCGGTGTTGGAGACGGCTCCCAGCACAAACTCAATGGTGTGGATCATCTGCGGGGGTGGGGTGGTGGGTGGGCGGGTGCGAGAGTGAGGGCGAGGTCACCGGGGAGACGACAGCGGCGCGGCACAGGCACGTGCGCGCGGCAAGGACCCCGCTGCCACACGCGCCCACGCGCCCCTCACCACCCCGGCCTCCATCCTTGCCCCTTCCCCCGCACCCACCCACCTGGTGCACCATGACTTCCCCAAACTCAAACTCCTCGCCGTGCCCGTCGCCGTGCCCGCCGCCGGCGTGCGCGCCCGACGTCTGCGCGGCGGCGCGGCTGTGCCCCGCCGCCGCCTCCCCGCCCGCCACGCTCTCCTCATCCGAGTAGCGCTGGAAGCGGAACGCGTTCTCCTCGGGGCTCAGCAGGCCGTAGGAGGCGGACTGCGGGGGTGTGAGGTGGCGTGTGGTGTGTGGTGTGGTGTGTGCGTGGAGAGAGGAACAGGCAGGGCAGGGACGGCGCGGCGAGGAGGGCTTTGCGGCAGCGGAGGGGAGGGGCAGGGGGGTGAGGGATGGCGCA
>NW_005435082.1:657068-670833 GCF_000147415.1 Chlorella variabilis | reverse complement strand
TCCACCCGCGCAGTCGCCGCGCCGCACCTGCTGCGTGCGCTTCTCGTGGCGCTTCTTGAGGATGAGGGGCTTGGGCAGCAGCATCCAAGGCACCGCCACAAAGGCCACCAGCAGCAGGAAGACCTGCACCTGTGCCTGCCCGGCAAACAGCTGGTTCTCGGGGCACGCGCCGCCGCAGTCGACGTCGCCGGGCTGCGGAGGAGGGGGGGGAGAGGGGAGCAGGCGCAGGGGTGTGCACGTGTGTGTGGGGTATGTGCGTGT
Organism: Chlorella variabilis; assembly: GCF_000147415.1. NCBI lineage: Eukaryota > Viridiplantae > Chlorophyta > Trebouxiophyceae > Chlorellales > Chlorellaceae > Chlorella > Chlorella variabilis. The sequence goes on along the minus strand of NW_005435082.1, from coordinate 670,572 downwards.
GTGTGTGCGTGTGCGCGAGGCAGGGGTGAGGCAGGGAGCAGGGGGAGGGGGGGGCAGAGCAGAGCACACCCCTGGTGGCGCCAGCCCGCGGGCCTCCCTCCGCCGGCGCAACCGCAGCCGGCGGGGGGCGCCTCCCCTCCCCGCCACCCCTCCCCTGGCGACTCACCGACAGGAACATGTAGATGAGTGTGTGGTAGAGGTCTGCTGTGGAGCCTGTGGCCCACTTCATGACGATGAGGATGCAGAGGTAGCCAAACAGGGCGTTGAGGAAGATCATCTGCGGACAGAAGGGCGGCGGAAGGCGGGGGGTGGGGGCAGCAGGTGCAGGGCGGGCTGGCGGGTGTGCGAGGCCTGGCAGTGTGTGCGTGTGCATGTGTGTGGGGTGTGTGGAGGGGTGCGGCCCCGAAGAACGCAGCTGCCCTGGTGCCGGGCAGGGCTGCGGCAGCCGGGCCGGAGCCGCGGCCCGCAGCATGATTCGACACTGTATGGCGCCGCCAGCCACCACCCCCCACACACAACCCCCGACCACCCCCGACCACCCACCCCCGTGGCCCCCCACCTGTGGTATGAACTCGCACACCGTGGACAGCATGTCTGAGAAGTAGCGCTGGTTGAAGAAGGACAGGATGATGCCCGCGTTCATCTGAGGGGAGGGCGGGGGGGCGCCGCAGGGTGAGGGAGGTTGAGAGAACGAGGCCAGGGGCAGGCGCCATAAACACAAGGGAGGGTTGTGCAATCGACCCCCCCCAGCCTACCCGCCCGCCCGCCCGCCAGCCTGCCACCACATGAACCCATGCCTGCCAACAAGCCTGCCGCCACACCAACCCCGCGCCCCACCCGGCCCCCATGCCCACCTGCACCACCCCCATCAGGATGCTCATCTTCATCTTGACAGAGTTGAGGAACTGCAGCTCGGTGCGGGTGCCGTGCCAGGCGGGGTCCACGCCAAACACAAAGGGGCTGCCGGGGGTCTGCGGGGGGCGCACGGGGGGGTGGGCGGCGGGCGGGGCGGGGCGTCAGCCAGCACCCTTCCAGCCACCCGCCAGCCGCCCACCCACCAACAAGCACCCGGCTGCGCCGCCGGCTCCCCTGCTCGCGCCGCCTTCCACCATGCCACACCTCTCCCTCCCACCACCACGCCGCCCCAGTCCCCTCCCCACACCCGCACGCCGCCCACCCAACCCACCGTCATGTCCAGGCCGGTGGTGAAGGCGGAGGGGCACAGCTCGGGCTTCATCTGGATGGCCACAGCATCGGTCAGCTTGTGGTTGGTGGCGCAGGCAAAGCGGGTGGTGCCAAACAGGGTGGTCACTGCGGGGGCGGGGGCAGAAGGCGGGGGAGGGGGCGGCGGGGTGAGGGCAGGGCGAGGGCAGGGGGCCCCGGCAGGAGGGCGAGCCAGGCTGAAGGGGACAGGGCGCAGCAGGCTGCAGCATGCGCGAGCATGGCTGCGAGGGGCGGGAAGGGCCCGTCCCCTTTGCTCAGACGTGGCCCCAGGCGCAGCCCGCCGCCCGGCGCGGCAGGCACGCCTGGCCCAGGGCCCACCAAGCGCATTTAACTCACCTACTGAGAACATTTCGTTGTAGATGAGTCCTGTGTAGATGGAGAAGAGAGACATGAGCAGGATGATGTAGCGGCCGCCAAACATCATGCCCAGGATGTCGCCCAGGTCCTGCTTGGCCATCTGCCGCTCGCGCAGCACCTGCGGGGCGGGGAGGGGGGGCAGGGAGGGAGGCGGGGGAGGAAGGGAGGAGGGGGAGGGGAGGGAGGCACGAGGGAGGCAGGGAAGGAGGGAGGGAGGAGGTCAGCAGGCACGGGCAGAAGGGGCAGAGGCACGGGGGCCTGGGAGGAGGCGAGGAGGTGACGCCGCCAAGCAGCGCAGCGGCTGCATGCACGCAACCAAGCTACGAGGCAGACCAGGGGCCTGCCTGCCACCCGCACCACTGCTGCCACCGGCACCGCTGCTGCCACCGGCACCGCTGCTGCCACGAGCTGCCGCCGCCGCTCACCAGCACGAGGGCGAACATGAGCATGAGGAGGCCGTGGCCGATGTCGCCAAACATGACGGCAAACAAGAAGGGGAAGGAGATGATGGTGAAGACGGCGGGGTTGGCCTCGCGATACCGTGCGATGCCTGCGGTACGTGGCAGTGTGCGGCGCAGTATCAGTATCAGGCAGGGGGCTGAGGTGTGGAGAGGTGCGAGCATGGCAGCCGATTTTGGTGGCATGGCGGTGGCATGGCCCCTGCCGGCTCCACCGCCTGTGCCTCTATAGCCCTGACGCCCACCCACCCACCACCTGACGCCCAACCAAACCACCCAAACCAGACACACACCCCAAATAGCCCCGCCAGCCTCACCCAGACCCTCTGACAACAAAAACAAACAAAACAGAAACGAATAAAAAAAGGGAGGCTCACCGTAGGCATCCACGATGTCCTGGAAGGCCGCCGTCTGCTTGGCGGTCTGGTGGTACGTCGGCGGCGGCTCGTACGTGATCATGGGCTGGAAGACGGTGCCGACGGGGGAGGCGGCGCGCGCGGCCGCCGTGCGCAGCGCGTCCTGCACCCGCACCTTGGCCGCCACCGGCACCCAAGCCTCCGCCACCAGTACCTTGCGCGTCACATCCACGCTGAGCTTGTTCAGGGTGTGGTAGATGCCCTTCTCGCGCCGCACCTGCGCGCACGGGGCGTGGTGAGGGCATGTGTGGGTGTGAAGGGGAGTCGCGGGAGGGCAGAGGCAGAGGCGGAGACTGAGGTTGTGCTTCGGCAGCACAGCAAGAGGCCAAGGTGCCCAGGCAGGCGGCCACAGCGGCGGCACCAACAAGCAGGGGCAGGCGGTGCCGCCGCGGGTGCAGGCGCGGGTGGGCAGGGTCCGGCGGCGGCGGGCCACGACCCTCACCTGCACGCTCCAGGCATCCAGGTTGAGCGCGATGGCCTGCAGCACGCCCTCACGCAGCCGGTCCCCCGCCTCCAGCGTCGTGTGCAGCTCCCGCAGGCGGCCGTTGACCTGCGGAGGGAGAACCAGGCAGCAGGGGGGCCAGAGGGCAAGGGAGAGGCTCGTGAGGGGATCAGCAGGCAGGCCGGCGGGAAAAGGAGGCGGCCTCAGAACCCTCAGCCTGCCGCCTCGAAGCCGGCGAGCCAGCCCGCGCGCTCCCAGGCGCGCTCAAGCCACCCGCCCACGCTGCGCTGCCGAGCCAGCCGCCAGCGCACATGCCCTGCCGAACGCCACACGCCCACGCACGCCCAACCTGTGCAACAGACGCCTAACAACCCCAGGCCCCCACCTCTGCGTTCATCTGGCGCTGGCGGGAGAGGTCGTCGGGGAAGGGGTAGCGGTTGGCGGAGAAGGCCTCGCAGATTTTGAGGATCTTCTGGCGCGCGCGCTCGCCCGCAAAGAACACCACAAACACCGCCTTCTCCTGGCGCTCGCCCGTGGCGGGGTCCGCTACGGAGCCGACCTGCGTGCGTGTTGTGGGTGGGTGGGTGGGCAGGGCAGGGGGTGTGCGGGGGTGGGTGGGCGAGGGACGGCGGGCGAGGCGGCACGGGCCGGCGTGCGGGATGCAGGCGGAACTAAGGGCCCGCATGCCTGGTCCCCTCCCCAGCCCAACTGAGGAGCACACACCACACCCCGCCCACAACCACCAAACACTAGACACAGGCGCGCGTTTCTTTCATTCTGTCTTTCTTTCTTTCTTTCTTCGGCAGTCTCCCTCTCACCGGCGTGAACTTGAGGAACATGTTGCCGCGTGTGGCGCGGAAGAGCAGGCGCTCAAAGGGCGCCAGCTTCTCGACCGGGATGGTGCCCGCCACAAACCCCAGCTGCACCGCCTTGGGCTCAAACGCCTGCGCGCTCTCCAGCAGCGGCGCACCTATGTCGGGGGTGACGGCGCCTGGGGGGGTGGGCGTCAATTCGGGGGGGAGGGGGGGCACGGGCAAGGCAGGAGGCGGGTCAGCGGCCGCGGGCGGGCGGCCGGGCAGGCAGGCAGGGCAGGGAGGCGGGCTGGAGGGCGAGGCGCCGGGGCGGCCGCGCGGCCCGGACAGAAAGGAGGCTGCGCAGGCGCAGGAGGCGGCGGCAGCGGCAGCACCGCCAGCGTCCCAGGAACAGGCAGCCGGCGCCGGCAGCGGCAGCACCGCCAGCGGCACAGGCACCAGAACAGGCAGCGGCAGCCGGCGGCGGCGGCGGCTCACTGTCGGAGTAGGCGGCGGTGGCGCTCTCGCGCTGTGCGCGGTCGGCTGAGGAGCGGGCATCCTCAAAGAAGGACGCCGCCCGCTCCAGCACCAGCTGCGGCAGAGGAGGGAAGAGGCGACGGGCAGGCGGCGGCAGCAACACACGTCGTCAGCCACACCTGCCAGGCCACCACCACCACCTGCCGTGCCGCGCCGAATGCCAGCGGGCCCCCCACAAAGCCCAGGCTGCAGCAGCCGACAGGGCGCAAACCGGCTGACTGTAGCGGCCCCAGGAGGCACCAGCCGACGCCCCCGCAGGCGTGCTAGCAATCCCCCGCGCCCAGCAGGCATACTAGCACCCCCCGCAGGGCCCCTGCAGCCCAGCGGCCACCCCTCCCGCCGCACCTGCAGCTCCAGCAGCTCGTTGTGGGAGCGGTGCAGGCGGTCGGAGTTGCCGTTGAGCTCCAGCAGCTCCCCCTCCAGCTGCGCCAGCTTGGCCTCCAGACCATCAAAGTCCAGCGCACCCTGCGGGGCGGGGGGGCGGCGGCGAAGAGCAGGGGAGGGGCAGGGGAGGGTTCAGGCGGGGAGGCGACGATGATGATGGCATGTGGGCACACGGCGGAGCCTGATGCAGAGGTGCAGCGCGGCGGCGGCGGCAGCCCTCCCCATGCAGCAGCAGAGACTGCACACAGAAGCACACACACACGCGCACACACACACAATCACACACGCACATGCACACGCGCGCGCGCGCACACACACACGCACGCACGCACGCACGCACGCACGCACAGAAACACGCGCTCAAGCACCTGCTCGGAGGAGAGGCGGGGTGCGACGGGGATGCCCGCCTTCTCCACCTCCGCGGTGAAGAAGCGCAGCTGGCGCGCCATCTCGTCGCACCGCTTGATCTGCGGCAAGGGGCGGGGCGCGGCGGCGCGGCAGTGAGGCGGACGCCGCACAGCAGGCAGGGCACGCAGGCCGGGGACGGCGCGGGGGGACGGCAACGCCTCTTCCTTTGCGCCTGACTCGCAGCCCCGCCGTCGCCATGCCGCCACCCGTGCGCCTCCACCTCCCGCCTCCAGCAGACATGCCCCCCATGAGAACAGCAGCCGCCGCTGCCTCCCGCCGGCCAGCACCCACCTGGTTGGCGTAGGTGCGCTGGAAGGCGGTGCGGTCGGCGTTGAGGTCCTTGAACTGAAGCATGCCCACCTCGCCCAGCGCAGCCACCGTGTCGTGGGCGGCCTCGGCCGGGATCATCAGCTGCGGGAGGTCCAACGGAAGGAGGGTGGCATGGTGCGAGGGTTTGGGGGGCAGCAGCGAGCCGCCGCGGCGGGGCGGCTAGGGCAAGCGCCGCCCCATGATCTGGGGGGGCTGCGATCGTGCCTCCTGCGGGCCCACCTGGCACAGCTGCATCTCCTCGCTGCGGAAGAGCTCCATGATTGCGGCTCCCCCTCGACTCCAGCCACGCCGCGCCTCGAACACCCTTGCTGAACCGCGGTCAGGGTCCTCGGTCGGCAGGCTCCAGTCTGGAGGCGGCCTGTGTTCCACGTCCCAGGCAAGGGGAGACGCGGAAGCAGGGGACTGGCGCTTGGGGGTTCTCCTCCTGACGTTTTCTGTGCTGAAGGAAATGGTGCCTGGTTCTAATACACGCCCTACGCCATGTACTGAGAAGACGCTGGCGGGCTGGATGGGGCGAACCAGGCCAGTTGGCGCCCGCAGACGAAAACCCTGCTTTCTTGCGCCCCAGATCAGCCTGTGGCGCGCTGTTTGGCTGTTTTGGCCGCCCTGACAGCCTGCCACAAGCATTGATCGCCAGCAGGGGGCCTGCACGATAGTTTCCCGCCAGTGGGAGGCCAACCTCCTCTGCTCCCCAAGCTCTCGGGGCCTCCACACCGGTCCCCGGAGCCTGCCGAGCCTGCCGACAGCCGCCGCTGATCGCCGCGCAAGCCTCGCACAGCGCAACAGCTGCCGCCGGCGTCGCCCACCCCTCCCGCCCGCCGCTCCCCGCCGGCACCGCTCCCCGCCACGCACGGATGGCGGCAGCGGTGGCGGCCGCCGCCGCGCCCCGCTGCTGCCTGACCAGCCCTGCCAACGACTACCTGACCCGCCAGGGCGTGGCGGTGTCCCTGGTCAACCACCGCCTGCGCCAGGCGGTGTGCCCGCCGCCAGCTGTGCATCTGGACCAGGCGCAGGCGGTGCACGCCTTCCTGCTGCAGCAGCAGCGCCTGCGCCGCATCTCCAGCGCCGCGCTGGTCATCGAGTCCACCCCTGAGGCACTGTGCCTGGACGTGCAGGGCCAGCTGCGCCCGCTGCTGGCTACACTCAAGGAGCTAGGAATGTCGCAGGTGCGGCCGCCGCCAGTCCCAAGTCTAAGCGTGTTCTGGGAGGACAGAGCCTGCGCTGCACGGCGGCAGGCAGGCCGCTTCGACCGTGGCGTGGCCCCGCAGGGAGGGGTGCTGCCCTGCCGCGCGGCGGCGGCGCCTGTTGCAGGGCGGCGTGTCTGTTGCCGCCGCGGCCACACCCAGCCCGCCTTGTCGCCGTGCCCCGCCGCCCACAGGAGCAGACGACGTCTGTGTTCCGCGCGCTGCGTCGGCACCGCCAGCAGGCCGCGCAGTTCCTGGCGCTGGGCCCGCCCGAGCTGCGCCGCCGCTTCTTCTGGCTGACGCAGCACTTGGCGCTGGAGGGCCCGCCCGCCGCCGCCTACCTGGCCGCCCAGCCCAGCCTGCTGCTGGCTGACCCCGCACAGGCTGCCGCGGTGGTGGGTGGCGCCGCCGATGCCGGGCTGCCTGGTGCCCCGCCGTGCCGAGCCTTCCGTTACGCCCTGCATGCGCGTCAGCAGGACCCCAGTCCTGCCTTGACCGGGGCAGTGCCAGCGGCGTGGCCCCGCAGCCTCGGCTCAACCTGCCGCTGGGCTGGGCGTGTGTGTTGTGCTGGGCTAACCACTCGGTACGCGTTGTGTGCTGCGCCTGCCGCCGCAGATCCGTTGGCTGTCCGGCCTGAGCTGGCGGCGGCTGGCGCTGCGCCGCAACCTGGCTGCGTACCCAGCCATCCTGCTGGCACCCGCGGCGCAGCTGGAGGCGGCGGCGCACCTGCTGCAGGCCAGCCTGGACGCCTCGGTGGACGAGCTGTGCCTGCTGCTGGCGCTGGCGCCGCGCCTGCTGGCGCTGCCGCCGCAGCGGCTGGCCGAGGCAGTGGTGCGGCACCCCACCGCCTGGCAGCTGGCGGCGCACCACATGGACCGCCCTGCCATGATGATGCGGCACGCGGCGGTGAGGGAGGCGGCCGCGCCGCTGGGGGCGCGCTTGTGCTCGGCGCTCCCGCTGGCCCTGTGCTGCCGTGGCGTGCCGATGGGTTGCGGTGCTGCCTCGCTGCCCTGCCTCACCCCCGCTGCCTGCCTCCCTGGTTTCCCCTGCCTCCCGCGTGACGCCCCCTGCATGGTGCTGGGCCTGCTGGGGTGCAGGAGGCGCTGCACGTGCAGGTGGCCACGCTGTACCTGATGCGCCGCCACAACATGAGCCGGCAGCAGGTGGCGGAGCTGGCGAGGGAGAGCCCCACGCTGCTGCGTGGCCTCAAGCTGCAGTAGCGGGCCTGCGATGCACCCATGCCTCGTGCATCCACCATCCCATCTAATCCTCCTCCCTTGTACACACCTGGCCGGCTGCTTCCCTCCCTGCTTGGCATCTCTGCATCTACGCATCCCATCCTCGGCTTCCTTGTACATCTGCCTGACCTGCCTCCTGACGGGTCAGGCGGCATCCCATTTCATCACTCATCCTGTTCGATGCGGGGGCAGCTATATCGCCGACCTGCTGCTCTGCGCCCCCCATCACTTGCCACAAAACTGTACCATCGGACCCTGCCGTATGTTTCTGTTTCTTCAAGCGCCGCCTGTACTTGTCCCATGTATCTGCAACGCATCCCGGCCTCCATACGCGCCCTTTTCATGGACCCTGCCTGCTCCCGCACCTGTCATCTTTTCATCTGTCCTGCGGCCAAATCTGTGCCCCCCCTGTAACAACGAGGTGTCGGCTTTCTTGGTTAGCAGCCTGTGCATTGCAGACGAGGCAATAGGTTCAGGTCAAATGGTAGCCAGCTGCTCCCCAACTGCCGCCCGCCGCCACTTTCCCGCCCATGCATGGCCATGGCCATGGATCCATGCATCATGCGCGCATCCTCCTTCAGCGCTCCCGCAAACATGTCCTACACCTCCTTTCGATGTGGCGACTTTCATGACTCTTTCTGGACAGGTCCGGGTACGCGTGCTGCTGGGAGTTTTGGGTGCGCTTCTAGTGACCAACCCCGCTTCCGGTAAGGCTTCAATTGAGTGTTATGTACTGCCCCTACACGTTCAGTTGGAAGTGTATCAGTCCCAGCTGAGGTGCAAGCCGCGCAACTCTCTCGTCATGCGGCTCTTCAACCTTTGCGCAAATGCCTCCCCCCCCCCGCTGCAGGAGCCTCGCAGGTGAAGTGGAAGCGCGTGGAGGGTGGCCACGCCCCGGAAGGGGCTCGCACGGATACATCCGCCCCTGCGCCCGCCGACGCCGACGCCGCCCCCCACTCATTCGCCGCTGGCTGCCACATCCCTTCCCTGCTGCCGCAGTGCAGCAAACCGGGCAGCAGATGCAAAAGATGCAATGCATCGGGTGTTTGTGTCGCCTGCCGCACTGGATACACGCTTGATGCTGGCAGCTGCATCTCCTGCGCCAATTCCCTCGAGGGACAGCTCTGCGCCTTCCCTTCATGCCCGCCCCGTGCGGAGCAGTGCACGCAGTGCAAGACGTCCGTCGGCATCGGTGGCCACTCAAGCGCGTGCAGCACCATCACGCTTGGAGTGTACAAGAATGCTCAGGGCGCCTGCCGGAAGGTGGGCCAGCCAGCAAGAGTGCGGCCAGCCTGCCTGCCGTGCCATACCTGCCTGTCTGCAAACATTTATTGTTCATGCACCCTGTCCCCATGCAGTGCCCACTCCCGTGTGCTTCCTGCGATCAAACTGGGAGGTGCACCGACTGCACAGGCGCAGTTAACTGCTCTGCGTGCGGGCTGTCTGCCACGCCATGGGGCTATAACCCCGACTGCAGCCAGTGCGGGCGCTTGCTCAAGGGCGGCAAGTGCGTGAGCTGCCCCCCGCTCTGCCTCACCTGCGCAAGCCCCACCGTCTGCACCAAGTGCCTGGAATCCATCTTCTACAACCAGGGCCACGGGAGGGGAGATCTATATGCAGTCTACTTGGATGCCAAGGGGTGGTGCCGGGAGTGCCGCCTGCCGGGCTGCAGCCGCTGCAGCCCCTCCAACACCACCCGCTGCCTGGAGTGCGCCGCCGGCTTCTTCCTGCTCGATGGGCAGTGCAAGAGGTAAGTGGGCCGGTGGGTGCCATTTGGACCCGGTCTGGGCATGTTCACGCCGCTGACAAAAAGGTCCTGCTGCAGCAGGCACAACTGCTGCCTGTTGGCACGTGGCAGCACTTGCGCGGCAGTGCTAGACTGGACTGGACAACTGGACTTGACTGGACAGCAGCGCATGTGCACTGCGCAGCCTGAGCCATGGCCCGCACCCCTCCTGCTGTCTGCAGTTGCTCTGAAGTCATCCCTGACTGCATCAGATGCACGCTGGGCCGGGGCGGCGCTCCGGTCTGCATAGCATGCTACTCGACTCCTCTGGACCGTGCCACCGGCAGATGCGTGGCATGCAACGACCCGCTTTGTGCAGAGTGCCCTGCGGGTCGAAACATCTGCAATCGTTGCAAGTATTCGTATGAGGAGCCAGGGACGGGGTCTGACCTGCAAGTCTACGAGGCAGCCAACGGCACGTGCCAGACATGCCCAGCAGGGTGCAACCAGTGCGCCCCCAACGGCTCCTGCCAATCATGTGAGGATGGATACAAGAAGGCAGGCGGCCGGTGCACAAAGTGCAAGTATGAGAGTCAGTGTGTTAGGTGTGGAGACGGCTGCAAGACCTGCTCCCCCGATGGCTCAGCATGCATCAAGTGCAGCGTCAGCATATGGGGCAGGGACACCAAGTGCAGACGGGTGAGTGAGCACATATTTGCTGCATGACCATGGTTGCTGGTTGCGCATGGGTACGGCTATGCCTCAGGCCACTGGTCTTAAACACGGGGCGCCCTGCTTCCCCCATGCCGCGTGCGTTGCAGTGTCGTTTCACCGGAGCTAAACACTGCATGTCGTGCTCCAGGTGGGCAGGCTCCTGGGTGCCCAGCCGCCTTCTGCATGCGCCACGTCGCCGCTCCTGCCTGCCCGATATGGATTGCTATCACGAGCGCCCGCTCAGCTTCCCCATATGCCCCAAACCACCATCGTTCTTCCCTCCCCCTGCCTGCCACAGAAACTACCTCAAGTGCAACCCCGGGCAATGTGAAGACCCGTTCTGGCGCGATCGGCTTGGGCGCTGCCGCAACTGCACCACCAGCGTCGCCCACTGTGCTGCCTGCAACGACGGCACCGGCGCCTGCTCCGCGTGCGAGTATGGCTACGGCCTGCACAGCACCGCGGCCGGCGGCACCACATGCCTGCCGTGTGAGAAAGCATGTGGGGATTGCCGAGCCGGCCCAAAGTGCGCAGGCTGCGTGGGAGGGTATGCTCTTGCAAGGAACGGCACGTGTGTGGCATGCGTCGACAAGAACTGCGTCACCTGCTCGAGCGCCAAGACCTGCACCAGCTGCGCCGCCGGCTTCGAAGCAGTTGCCGGCAAATGCACTCCCTGCGCCGATCCAAACTGCGGCGACTGCTCTCGCGATCTCAAGACATGCTACGCATGTCGCGACGGCCATGAGTTCGAGCGCGATGTGTATGCCACAACTCGCGGCAGGTGCCAGCGATGCCAGCCCCAGAACTGCCGCTGGTGCGCAGACCCCTGTACTGGCGCCCTGGCCCGATGCACCGATTGCCTGGAGGGGTATCGCTTGGAGGCAGCCAGCAATGCGACCTGTGCAGCCTGCGCCACTGCCGCCGCCTCGGAGCCGTGCGACTGCCCCGCGGGCGACCTCGTCTGCCGGCGCTGCGCCGTCCTCAACTGCGGGGACTGCCGCGAGGGCGTGCACACCTGCTCAGCCTGCAAGACCGGCTTCTGGAAGGACGGGGATAGCAGCTGCGTGCGGGTGAGCGACCTGTGGCGCTCTTGCAACAACAGATGCCGATCGGCAGCCGCAAGACCTTGGCACTCCTGGCAGCTGAGCACTCGCCGCCCGCTCACCACCCCTGTCCCTCCTCCCTCCCCACAGGCCAAGGACCGCTGCCCAGCAGGATCCACATACAATGCAGAATGGGACTACTGCGAGATTGCGTGACTCACCAGCTCTGGGTGCTAGTGGTGCTGGACCTGCCAGCCTTGCTGTTTGCTGCGAAAGTCGGTCAGTCCCAAAATCCAAAATGCTCGCCTCTCTCCATCATTACATTCCATCTGTGCATGTATTTCCATTCAATCAATCATGAATCATGCTTTTTGTGTTACCTTTTCTGCTGTACACATCAACGTCACTGTCTTCGACTCTGCAACTCGATTTGGGGGCCTGGTGGGTGGGCTTTCTCTTGCTTCCCTCAGCGCTGCCTCCACCAGCAGGCGACAGCTCGCTAGCGCTGGCATCCCATGGGGGTCGATCTGTGCCGGCTCCGCGCCAGCTCAGCGGCCCTGCAGGAACAAGAGGCAAAGTGTCCATGTGCGATTGCTGCCTGCTGCTGATGATTTAGCCCGCCATCCTCCAGAGCAGGAGCTGGAGCAGGCGATGAATGGCAGCCAAGCGGCCGCACCTGGCCGCCGCCGCCGCCGGCGCTGGCGGAGGACCTAGCATTGGCATTGGCGCTGCCACCGCCGAAGGCCTGAGCGGCGGCGGAAGCGGTGGCCTGGGCGCGGGCCTGCAGGGGAGCCAGGTAAAGGGGCGGTGGGAAAGGCGCCGCGGGAATGGGCGGCAGGAGCGTAGCAACGTGGCAGGAGTCGGGGTGCCATGCCAGCAGCGTCGGGGAGGGACTTCGGCCCCGTTCTGGTCTGGTCTGGCGTAGCCATCCAGCCCCAGCCACAGCCCACCCGGGCGCCTCACCTGCTGGGGCACCTGCTCCACGGGGACATTGGTGGCCTCGGCGACCGCCTGGGCATTGGCCTGCAGGGCAGCGGGCAGGAAGGGGACCGTCGGTGGCGGCGCAGGCCACAATCGATCATGATGGGCAGGGCAGTGTTTCACAGCTCAGGCCGCTCGGCTGGCTGCAGGAGGAGGCGGAGCAGGAGGGGGCCGGGCATGGCAACCAGGCTGGTCCAACCGGCAGCAGCAGGGCAGCCCCGAGGCGAGGCCCTCTCCCGAGGCGCGCACCTCGGCAAACGCGGGGGCGCCAAAGACGCAGATGGGGATGGTGGTGCCAGCGGAGGCGGCAGCGTCGGCCGCAGCGGAGGCCAGGCCACCCGCGCCGGCCTGGGCCTCGGCGGCGGCGGACGCAAAGGCCTGCGGCGGGGCAGACGGCAGGGCAGGGGGGTGTTGGCAGGGTGCGAGTTCCACGGCTGTAGTGTGGGAGGCGTCTCCGGCTGCCCCGACACCTGCAGGCGGGGGCCTCCCTGCTGGGATCGGCAGGGCCTGGCTCCGCGGCGCCACAGCGGCGTGCCTGGGCGGCCTGGGTGCAGCACTGGTCACCGGCATTGGCCAGAGCCTCGGCGGTGGCCTCGGCCAGCGCCTCTGCCTGCCCGCCCGCGGCCTGGGCGGCGGCAAAGGCCTCGGCGATGGCGGAGGCGGCATTCTGCCAGTCCGAGCAGATGCCCTACCCTGTGTTACAGTCACCCCGCTATGATAGGCCGCGTGAGCAGACCTTGGGCAGGGGGCACACGTGATCAAGGGGCATCAAGAGAGGGGGTGGACCATGGAGCACCCTCTCCATGGCTCCGACCACCCTCCCCCCAGCTGAGCGTCCCAGGGTCACCCCACCCTGGCCCCGCTCCCCGTCCTGCCGGACACGCAACCCCCACAACGTGGTGGGGGACGTGGGGATCCTTAGCAGCTTAGGCCTGCCAGGCCGACGGGTGCCGATGCTGGTGCGGGCTCCCGGCGGCAGGCAGCGCCGCCGCCGGGCACTCAAATGGCATGGGGCACATGGGCCCCCATGCCCGCACATCTCCCAGGCACATGAAAATACCAGAAGGCTGCACATGTAAGGGTGCATGCATTGCAGGCAGGAGTGCAAAGTGGCCTGCCGCGGCGGTCGGCTGTGCCATTACTCAGTCAGCCGCCGCTACCGTGCCGGGCTTGGCGTTCCCATGCCAACATGCCGGCGTGCCATCGCGCAAGGGGCCAGTGAGTGTGTGAGGCGGAGGTGGGGGTGGTGGGGCTGCCGCTGACCGTGCTGC
>NW_005435082.1:612646-654404 GCF_000147415.1 Chlorella variabilis | reverse complement strand
CCCACTCCCCTTGCTGGTCACCATCTAGGCGCCCATTGGCGATAGCCAGGCCCGTGGCAGCGCAGAAACCCAGGAGCGCCCGCCCCTGGGGGTTTACCTCCCCGTCGCAGCTAGCGCGGGGGGGCAGCGCAACGCAGCGGTCTAGGAGAGTGCGCCCCTCCTCACTCTCCACCCAGTCTGGCAGGCTGGCGGTGCGGCCATTGAGGTCCCCCCCAATGCATACCGTGCCGCCAGCCGCCTGTGCAGCGAGGACATCCTGCTGCAATCTCCCATAAAATGCAGCCAGCTGCTCGCTGGTCCGCTGTGGCGGCAGGTACACACTCGTCACGTATCGCGGGGGGCCAGCCTCCCCCCGGATCTGAATCCAAGCCACTCCCTCCCAGCTGTGCCACTGCTGGACCCGACCCACCAGAGAGCTGCGGGCGTAGATGGCCACGCCGCCGCGTCCCCTGCCCGTCGAGCAGGGGGTCCCTGGTCGGTGGTTCACAAGCGAGTAGCCCTGCAGGCTGGGTGGGGTGGCGCCCGGCAAGTGGTGTGTCTCAGTGAACAGGAGCACATCACTTGGCGCAGCAGGCAGCAAGGCTGCTACCGCGGCTGCAGGTTGGGCAAGGGTGGGGAGGCGCGGCGGCGTGGCCACACGCGTTGGAACAAGTCGAGGGCTCGGCAGCCGGCAGGGCGCATCCGAGGCCGGGCGGTGCCGAGGCGCTCGGCTGCATGCTGCAGTTGGTGCCAGGCAGGGAGGCATGCAGGCCAGCCCGCCACGTGCCACTTGCTTGCCCACCTGGGTCAGAGCCTGGGCCCATGCGTTGGCGATGGCCTGGGCATTGGCGCCGCCCTGGGCAAAGGCCTGCAGGCAGGGGGAGGGGAGGCAGGAGGCGTATGCGGTCGGCAGATGGACCACACGGTGGCAGCCCGAGGCGGCCCGGAGGGCACAGCCGGCAGGAGCAGCAGCAAGGCGCGAGGCCCAGCGCGGGGCAGCCGCAGCAGCAGCGGCAGTTGCAAGGCAACGCTGTGCGGGTGAGCAGGTGGCTGCCGGCCTCGCCTCAGCAAAGGCGTTGGCCACAGCGGTGGCCTGGCCCCCGCCCTGGGAGATGGCCTCGGCGGCGGCGGTGGCGGTGGCCTGGGCGTTGCTGCCGGCGGCCTGTGCCACGGCCTCGGCGGCGGCCTGGGCAGGGGGAGGGACAGGGTGGGGGCAGGGTTGGTGGATGGGGAGAGGGCTCGGCGAGGCAGATGCAGGAACTACCGGTACAACACTACCGCTGAGGGGGGTGGGCCTGCAGGAACGGAGGCGGAGAAGGAGGAGGGGGGAGGCAGGCCTGCCACGCACCTCTGCGCGGCCTGAGCCCTGGGTGAACGCCTCGGCAGATGCCTCGGCCCTGGCGCTGGCCTGGCCGCCAGTGGTGGGGGTGGTGGTCGTCCCGCCTGCCTGAGCGCCAGCCCCGGCTCCGGCCTCAGCGCCGCCCTGGAGCAGCTTGCGCGACTGGGCCTCTGCAGGCAAGGGTGGTGGGTGGCGTGTGGGCGACTTGTCGGCACGGCAGCAGCCGCAGGCAGGTGCCGGCGGCGCGCGCTCAACCACCGCTGCGCGCCACCACGGGCTCGCAGCAATCAGTGGACAGTGGTAGGGCACCCAGGCAGCCAAACGCAGCAGCAGCCAGAGCGGGAAGTGGTTCGTAGTGATGCCATCGGCGATAACACGGCAGGAGCCGAAGCCTGCTCCTCGGCCCCTCAACCAGCGTCCAAGGCGCAGGCATGGGCAGTCCAAGGCATGTGCAGCAGGCAGGGAGGCAGGCAGGCAGCAGCAGGGGCCGCGGCGCACCGTGGCACTGTCCAAGGGTGGCGGCCCCCAGCAGGAGCGCCAGCAGCAAGAGGGAGCGGCCCATGGGCGACATGGTGACTGGAGACGGCTGGGACGCTGATAGGCAGGAGAAAAAGCTTGAGTGGCCCATCCTACGGGGGATGAAAAGGCGGGTCCCGCCAAATGGAAAGCGGCGCACGCGCAAGGCGCCAGCCATTCTGGCACATTGTGCTGGCGCTCTGATTGTCTCTTCCGTTGATCGTAAATGACCCCAATATCATCAATTGAGCCAATGGATGTTCATGAGCGCGGCGGGCATTGCGCTGACAGCCTCTGGCAGCCGGAAGGCGGCGGCGCCTGCTTTGCCATGCTGTGGCCCGGGCTGCACAGCTCGGTGTGTCGATTGTCACCTAGCTAATCCTAATCGACACATCGCGTTGGGGCACCTGTTGCGAAGCCAAGCCAGGCTTCTCTACCGCCATCGATCAAATTGCTCTCAAGCAGGCGCGGTGATGAACGGCGGAGACGGCACATCCGACTTGCACGGCGGCGCACATGAGGCCGCAGTGCCCGCCGCCCTCGCCGCCGCCGCCGCCCCCGTGCCGCCCGACCAGCCGTGGGCGGAGGCGTCGCTGCAGGGCCTGCGAGCGGCGCAGCAGCGCTTTGCCGCGGAGCGGGACTGGGGGCAGTACCACACGCCCAGAAACTTGCTGCTGGCGCTGGTGGGGGAGGCCGGGGAGCTGGCAGAGTGCTTCCAGTGGAAGGGCGAGGTCTTGCCGGGCCTGCCCGGCTTCTCTGCAGAGGAGCGGCAGCTGATTGGTGCGGCGTCGGGGCGCTCTGTTGGCTTGCTTGTCCTGCGGCAGCCGCGCAGCAGCCTGGCCCAGCCATTCCCAGGCACTGCAAGCAGATGAGCCCCCCTCCTCCCTCTGTGTGTGTTTCAGGCGAGGAGCTTTCGGATGTGCTGCTGTACCTGGGTGAGCAGTGGCAGCTGGCGCAGGGCTTGCTGCTGTCAGTTTTAAGCAGCTGCTGTCAGTGTGGCCCGCGTGAGCAAGTTTCAGAAACAAAACGAGCTCTTCCTGGTCCGTTCTGTCCTTGCTTGCCCCCGCAGTGCGGCTGTCGGATGCCTGCGGCATCGACTTGGCGGCGGCAGCCGCCGCCAAGCTGCGCAAGAATGCGGCCAAGTATCCGGCGGACCGCTGCCGCGGCTCGTCAGCCAAGTACACGCGGTACAGCCAGCAGGACACAGGCGCACAGGGGGCAGCGTCAGGTGACCAGGTGCGGCAGCATGAGCACGAAGGGGCTGGGCGCCCAGCGGCGGTGGCTGCGGCACCGCAGCAGCCAGCGCCTGCCCCGTGCTGAGTGTTGGCTCTTGACGCCGTTGGAGGCTGTTAAACAGCATCACGCTGGAGGTGCAGCGGCAATGTACACCTCAGAGTGCTGGTGAAACAGTACGGTGCAAGCACGGCGCTGCCTGGGCAGAGGAAAGAATGGTGGAAAACTGAGGGCACGGGTTAACAACTGGAGGTAGGGGTAACCAAGTAGGTTGCTGGAAGAATGGAAGAGCCGCTCAGTGTTGGGTGCGATGCGCGGTGGGCCACGCGAGCTCTAAGATGCCGCGGCGGGGGCGCCAGCTCGGCACGCGCCAGCTCAGCACGCGCCCGCCTTGCGCACGGTGGTGCCGTAGCAGAGCGCGGCGCACTTGCTGGGGTAGGTCTTGCCATTGAAGCCGCACACCTTCTTGGGCGCCTTGGGGCACCTGGCCAGGCACCTGTCCAGTGCCTGCCTGGTGCCATTGCACTTGAGGTAGCGCTTGGCGCCCACGGTGCCCACCAGCGCGGGGTTGAGGCTCAGCTTGGGGTAGGCAGACTGGAGGGCGGCCAGCACCTGCAGGCAGGCGGGCAGGCAGGCGGGCGGGGGCAGCGGCGCAAGCGTGGGTGGTACGCGGCGGCGCACGGCAGTGGCGAGCCGCTCGTGCCCTTCCCGGGGAGCTGGCGGCAGGCTGCACGCGGCAGGCACGCCAGCGATGCGGCCCTGGTTCAACCAAGTTGCCGCAAGTTGCCGCAAGTTGCCGCCCAGGCGGGCGCCCTGCCCGCCGTGCTCGCCTTGGCGTAGGTGTCGGCGGCGGGGGCCTGCTCCAGGAAGAAAGCCTCGGCCACGGCGTCGGCGGCGGCTTGGTCGGTGGCGGCCACCACCGCCTCGATGGCGCGCCAGTAGCCGTAGCCCTGGGCCAGGGGGGTGGCAGCGCTCTGCTTCAGGCCCACGCGCTTGCTGACCTCGGCGGCGGCCTTCAGGGTGGCCTGCGGGCGGAGGGCGTGGGTGGGCATGCACAGGCCGTGTGAGTGGCGGGAGGGATGGGCAGTGGGGTGGGCAGCACGTGGCGTGCAGCAGTTGGGGGCCGCGGCTGCTCAGCGTGTGGGCCGCAGCAGGCGGCCGGGGCGTGCCTGGATGTAGGGGACGAGGATGAACTTGGCCAGAGCGTTGCGGCCCTGCAACCACAGCAGGCGCAGCAGGCAGGCGCCACGTCAGCTGCGCCGCCGCGCCCGCCAAGCAATGCTGTGCCACGACCTGCTGTTCCCGCCCCACCACGCCAGTTGCCATGCGGCATGGTTGTTGGGGCAGCTGGGGAAGGGCGGCAGCACTGCCTATTCGTAAAATCTGGCGCCAGCCAAGCCATGGCAGCCGCACCTGCTTGAAGGCGGCCAGGTTGCCCTTGGTGGCGGCGCCGTACATCGTCTTGAAGGCTGCCAGAATGTTGCGGTGCACGGGGCTGCACAGCAGGCGGGAGCAGCGAAGCGTCACCCAGCCGCCAGTGGCCAACCCAGCTGCCGCTGGCAGCTGCACACAGGCGCCAGCCCTGGGGGGGAGGCAGCAGGCGGCAGGCATGCCGCAGGCAGCGGCTGTGGCTGCTGCAGGGCAGCACTGCTGGCGGCGGCCTCGCTGCCCGCCAACCTCTCGCAGGTCTTTCCGTCGGCAGAGTCGCCCGTCACGCCAAACGCGCTGCTCATGGCGTTGACGAAGGGATAGATGCCGCAGCTGCCGGTGCCTGCAGGCGAGCACCGGGGGAGGGGGTGGAGTTGGGCGTAGAGATGGTGGCACGTGAGCGGGGCCCGCTGGCAGGAAGCGGCGAGGTTTGCGGCCGTACCAGGCTGTGCCGCAGCAGCCTGGGGACAGCCAGCGTAATGGCAGCAGCAGCAGCCCCGGCGGCAAGCCCAACCCAGCGCGACGCACCCACATACAGGCCCCACCCCTCGTCCAGGTTGTGCGGCGCGCCGCGGGCCAGGTCTGTGTTGTTCTCCGCCTTGGACTGCGTCTTGTTCAGGCCGGCCTCCACCTCGTGCATCTGCACCAGGCAGGGGCAGCCAAGGAAGAAATGCAGGCTTGGCGCCAGTTCGAGCACGCGCCAGGGCACCGGCATGCGAGGCAGCCAGCCAGCGCCAGGTGGCGCCAGGCGGATTCGGTCCAGCTGAGCTGGCAGACCAGCTGAGCTGGCAGTACCGCCCCTGCTTGACTCACCATGTAGTTGACCAGCATGAGGTGCTGGGGGATGAGCTTCAGCACCTGCACGCTGGTAGCAGCAGCAGGACGGCACCATTCAGTGAGGCCGAGCCCTCCGGGGCTCACCTGGCGCTGCTAGCCCAGGCATGGCGCTCGGCCAGCGGGGCCGATGGAGGCAGGTACACAATGTCACAATGATGCACACAAGCGCCGGCGCTGCGTGGCACAGCATGCGGCCAGCCTCCCGCCGGCGCGCATGCCATGGAAAGGCGCCGGCCCGCGCCGCCCGGCTTGCCTGGGCGCTGGTGGTGGCGGGGGCGAGGGCCAGGGCCTCCTCCACGGCGGCGTCCATGAAGTACAGGTCGTTGTAGTGCTCGATGTACGCCAGCCGGAAGGCCAGCGGTACGCCGTAGATGGCGCCCGTGGCGAAGCCTGCACTGATCTTGCGGGGAGGCAGCAAGCAACGTCGGTGGCCTATGGCGCGGGGAGGGCTCGGCATGCATGCCGGCGGCGGCGGGCAGGACGCGGCAGGCGGGTGGGGGTTGGGAGGCGGTGGGCGGCGCAGGGCAGCGCGGCGCGGGCGGCCGCGGCGGGGGGCGCACCTTTCAGGGTGCGCATGGCGCCGTTGCGGCCGGGGGCGTTCTTTCCCAGCTAGTAGATGTCCATGGCGGTGGCAAAGTCGGGCGGGGTGAGGGAGAGGGCTGTGGCCATGTCACAGGTGTCCTTGGGGATCAGGGTGTACACTGCAGCAGGGCAGGGAGGGCGGGCGGGCGGGCGGGACCGTGTGAGCAGGCGGTGGCGCTCCTCTGGAGGCAGCGAGGGGGGCGACGAGCGACTCGGCGCCTGGGCATGCACATCGCGGGCAATGGGTTCCACTAGCGGCAAATGGCAGGGGCATGCTGGGGCAGCCCTCGGCGCCGGCTCATCTGATGGCATCTGATGGCAGGCATGCAGTGAGTGGCCGCGGCTTGCTCACCCCCGACCTCGCTGCCAAACACAAAGCCGGCCATCTCGACGCCAGTGGTGTTGGGAACGATGATCGGGGCGTCCTCCAGCAGCGTGCGGGTGGCCAGGGACCTCCCGCTGACGGCGCCGGCCGCCAGCAGCACCAGCAGCGTGATGGTTGCCTGTGCAGCCATGGCGGCAATGGGCAGGGCAGCAAGGAGAGGTAATGCGGCCAAACAGGAATGATGCGGCCTCTTATCTGCCCGATCCCGAGTGCACGGCGTGTGCAGGCAGTGTGCCTGTTGCCCCCACGCACGGCACGCGCCAGGCCGGAACGGGGGCACAAAATGTTCATGCACAGAGGCCCATTATTGAATATCGATCGCAGGGCGATGGATGGTAACCGGCGGCATCAGCTGAGGTTCATGCGTTTGCCCCGGCATGCCGCCGCCGCCGCCACCGCTATCCATGTACACTCGGCCGGACCTCTGGGAGATCTCCAGTGGAGATCTGCTGGCCATTTACAATGAGAGTATTAGCCATGGATCGACAGACACAATGGAAATCACTCAAGCAGCCGGCTGCTTGCCCTGGGGGTGGCGACACAGATCGGCGCTGCGGGTACTGACGGGTGGCGGGAGGCGGAACCCTCCCTGGAACCCTCCCCAAGCTGCTGCAATTCCTTACACCATTGAAATCTCACACTATTGAAATCTCGTGCATGGATATCACAGGGCATGGGCAAGCATGAAATAAACAACGCCGGCACGGCAGCGCCACATCAACGCCGCCCACCGCCCGTGCCACAGCGCAGTGCCCCGCTTTTGCGGCTCAGCCGGCGCAGCGCCTGGTGGTGACGCTGATGATCTGGCCCAGGGGACAGTGCAGCCCCACGCTGCACATGAAGTGCCGGTTGCCCGCCTTGGTCATTGCCACGCTCTTGTAGCCGCCCAGCGTGGTGCGTGCCAGCGTGACGCCGCCAGCGCGGCTGCAAGTGCGGGTCTGCAGGCGCGGCCGAGGCAGGCATCGAGGAGGGTGAGGCGTGCGCAGCCGGCGTGCACAGTCGGCTGCGCTCAGGCTGGGCGCTGTGCAAGGCAGGCAGGCGGCATGGCAGGCAGGCTGGTGCCCTTGCGGCAGGCGCCTGCCTCTGCTGCCGCCGCGGGCGACGGCGCCCCGCGCTGGTCCCAGCAGGCGGGCAAGCCTGCATCGCCAGCAGTGCGCTGCTGCTGCCAGCCCTCACGGTGCAGCCCTCACCTTGGTCTCCACCAGGTCGTGCTGGGAGGGCTTGGGCCAGACAAACACCACCTGGTCGCCGATGCAGGCGTTGATGTTGGCCAGCCGCTTGCCGTGCACCCACCCCACACTGATGACTGCATGCCCAGGGAATGCATCAGCGGGATGTAAGAGACCGGGAGGACGGCGATGCAGGGGTCAGGCAGCCCCAGCATGCATGCAGCAGCCGGAACGCCGGCCGCTGCGCCGGCTGCAGCCGCGTGATGGGTGGCGCCAGGCGGCTTGGCGGCAGCGCTGGGGTGATGGCAAGGCGGGCGGGCACAATGCGCCATCACACAGCTTCCAGTCGTCCTCAGGGGCGTCTCAGCTGCGTTTCAGCGTCGCACCTTTGGCCTGCGAGGCTGCCATCAAGCTACACATCAGCAGCAGCGCAAGGATGGGGCCGGCAGCGCGGCGCACATTGCTCCCCGCCATTGCTGGTTGATGAAAACTTCAATTGCAGAAGAGACTGTTGCGGGTTATCGCATGTGACAGGCGGGTGGCACGACCGGCCGGACGGGACGTGCAGGGCGTGCAGGGCACACTCCTTCAGGCGAAGGGTCATTTTTTCAGCACGCTCCGGCGCATGCTGGCGTCATGTATGCCTGACACCGACTTCCATCGATCGTTATCGCTACGCTGTCTTCCCGTCCCGTCCATCCTCCTTCCCCCCGCCACAGCCGCAGCTGCCGCCATCACAATGGCTGCATATCCCAGGGCGCTGCTCCTCCTCCTGGCGACCTGTCTGGCAGGCGAGTGCCGCATTTAGCACAGAAACGGAAGATGCGCGCTGGTGGAGGCTGCGACAGCCTCGCAACTGCCATGACCCAGGCGCCGCCAGGCGCTGGCGGCGCCGCACCCTGCGGGCACGGTGCGTCATGAAAGATCCCCGATCTTGACAGGCGTGCATTCACGCCTCCGTGCAGGCTGCTGGACTGCGCATGCCGCGGCCTCCAGAAAGTGTATGGTGAGGCCGGGCAGCCAGCGGACTCACCCCTGCTGCCAAAATCACCACCATGCCTGCGGCAGCCCACTGGCGGCTTCGACTGGCTTGCCCCTGCATGCCCCTGGCACTACATGAGGTGCCGCACCATAGCAACTCACCAGGGGGATTACTGGCGCGCTGCTGGCCGATCCCATGCTGCAGGTGGCGGCGCCAGGGAGGACCGCCCCGGTTGGCGGCGTGGGTGAGGAGCTGCGCTGTGCTCAGCGCTGACCGGCGGGCAATCCTGCCAGTGACTGCTAGTGCAGAGTGGCTGATCAGCCGACGGTGCATGCATCCAACCAGCAACCCCCTGCATGCCCGCCCGCCTGCCCTCCGCCTGCAGTCGGCTTCATCTCCAAGCCCCTGACCTTTTCCAACGCCCTGGCCCTTGCCTTTGTGGGCGGAGAGCTGTTTGAGGGAGACGCCCACTTCATCAAGCAGAACTGCCCGCCGCACACGGGTGAGCTATAGCGGCAGGGGAAGCGCGGTGCCTGGTGGCTGTTGGCCGCGGGGGGCGGCTGCTGCTTCCCAGTGGCATGCGCCTCGCTTGCCAGCGACATGCCCGCTGACAGCGGCGCGGGGGAAGTAGCCTGCAAACCGCAGCAGGAGGTGCTGGCCACCAGCCGCCACCTCGTGCTTGCACTGCTGCCACCACCGCCGCGGCGGCGCGGCCGAACTGTTTGCGCATGCCCCCTGGCGGCTAAGCGGCTGCAGGCGCCACCGCTGATGAGAGGATGACCATCAAGGTGCAGGGTGTGTGCACCAAGGTAGGCGGCTGCCTGGCCACCCCTCCCGACCTGTCCCGCCAAGCGTCAATCGCTCGAGTCGGGCTGGGGGAACGGGCAGCAAGGCCAGGCACTGCTTCCCGCCTGCCTGTCTGCCTGCCTATTCACCTGCAGAAGGTGTTTCGCCTGCCTGATTGCCTGCCTGCCTGCTGCCTGCAGGCCAACATCGCCACCAGCTCCACACTCTACCGCGTCCAGGCACTAAGTGAGTGTGCGTGGGCTGCGCCGCCCTGCAGCCGCCGCTACCCCGCCTGAGGCAGCGCCCACCCCGCACTGGCCGCCGCCAGCGGCATCGCCCTCCATGGCATTGGAGGCTCCCGCTCTGCCAGCGCTCTGGGGCAGGGGCGCGGAATCCAGCGCTGCTGCCGCCCCGCTTGGGGTGCTCGCCCGCCACCTTCCGCGCAGTCGGCTACCCCTGCAAGGGGCGCGGCGCCAGCACGCTGACCACCAAGGCTGGAAAGTACGCCTGCCCCAAGAACCGCTTCTGCGTGCGCCTCTACGTCACTGCCAACGCCCCATTCGCCTTCGACTTCTCCGCCCTCACCGGAATGGCCAGTGAGTCCTGTGGGGTGCCAGTCATGCTGGAGTTGTGCAGTGCTGCTCTGAGTCGGGATGGCTGGCAGCAAAAGCGGCAGCAGCGCCTGGCTGCCAGCGACTCGGTGAGAAGGCGGCGTGCGTGCTGCGCCTCTGACCGGCCTGCAGCTGGCGGCGAGGGCGAGGGGGAGGGCTACGGCGAGATCCTCACCTCCCTGCTGGACCTGAAGCTCAAGGCCGCCAGGCGAGTGCGGGCTGTGTGCACCTGGCTGGCCAGCAGGGCGGCTGGCCTGCTTGCGCCGAGGGACGCCGCCACCTACCAGCTGGCTTGTCACTGGCAACGCACATCGACCGTCGGCACGTGCATGCAGGTACACCTGAGTCAACCATGGCACGAGCGTTTGGTTAGGCTGCTCTGGGGGTGTTCAATAAAACACCCAGACGAGAGCGGCCATCCGGAAACGTAGTTAGCCGGAGGAACTCAGTGCTGCGGCGGCAGAAAGAGCGTAGCCCAATTCAGCATTATTCATTATTAAGACTGTTACTGCAGTTCGAATGCTTTCTGTAGCAAATATTTAAGTCATTTCATATGGAGAGAAACAGTCAACAAGGGCGGCGCACAGCGTGCATGTCATCCATAGCACGCAGCACAGGAGGCGCAGGGCACGCGCGGCCCGGGGACATGGCCTAGCCACAGTGTGACAGCACTTGTTCGCAGTGGGCACAAGCTGAGAGGTCGTGGGCTAGAGACATCAGCTGTGTGCGGCCCATGCTTTGTGTCCGGGCCGCCAATGCCATCCCGGACAGAAACACTCTTATGGCTGCTCGCATGTCTGGCATTGTGCTGCGGGATGCCCACCGGACCAGCAGGCAACAGCGGCAGCAGCAGCAACAGCGGCAGCCTGGCGAGCGGCGGCGGCGGCGGCGGCAACAAGGGTACCTTGCTGCCGCTTTGCCAGCATCCACGCCCACCCCCCGTGCTCTGGTGATGCTGAGAGTGTTTTGTTGCTGTGCTCGTGCAGTGCAACCCCGGCTGGAGATCAACCTACTCATGACGGGACCAGCCTATGCCAAGCAGCGGGTGAGCTCGTGGCACGGTGCGGCACCCACTGTGCGGTGACGCCGCTCGTTGCCTTGGGATAGCGGTTGTGACCATGCTGCCTACAGCCCACCTGGACCAGCAACGCGCCGACAGCACACCCGCGCGTGTGCAGGACCTATTCCTGTGGGCGCTGCGGCGGCAGCAGGACAGGCCCCACGCCGACCCCCGCTCCTTCTACCAGCTGATGGGAGTTCACGGCGTGCCGTTCCAGCCGTACAGGGGCCTGGCTCCACCCGGCCCCCCCTGCAACTCCACGCTGCAATGGTGCGCAGCGCGGGGCTGCGCCCGGCGTTACCGGCAGGCCCTGCTCTCGCCTGTGCGCAGCTACTGCGCCTGTGGCATGTGTGCTGGCCAGCCTCTCTTGCCGACGGGAAGAGGGAGGCTGAGGCCCACTCACTTTGCCTGTAAAGCCATCCACACCTGGCCCCGCCGCCGCCGCAGGTGCGGCTACTGCCACCACGGCGACCACCTGTTCCCCACCTTCCACCGGGCCTACCTGCTCTTCCTGGAGCAGCATCTGCAGCCGGAGGCGGCGGCGGCGGCGCGGGCCTATGCCCGCGTGCTGCCGGGCCAGGCTCGGGCGTGGCGCCGTGCGGCGGCAGCCCTGCGCGTGCCGTACTGGGACTTTGCATCGGGCGCGGCGGCGCGCGCCGGCATCCCGCCCTTCTTTGTGCAGGCGAGTGGAGCGACCGCTGCCCGTTGCCGCAGGGCCGCGCGCCCGCAGGGCCGCAGTGCTGCAGGTCCCTGCATGCTCTGCAGAGCTGGGCCACCTCTACTATGGGCACAGCCGCTCGCGTTTTTCCTGCCGCCAGCGCGAGCCGGCGCTGACAGTCTGCCGGGGGTGGGTGTCCGCAGGATGAAATCACCGTGCTTAGCATGCGTACCGGCAAGCCAACCAACATCTCAAACCCGCTCAGGTACGCTCAGCAAGAGCCTGTTGTGCCCACCGGGCGTATGGCTTCCCTCCAGCCCGCCCTGCACAACGCCCCACCTTCCGCGCATCTCGGGCGGCATGCCTGCAGGCAATACCGCTTCCCGCTGCCCACCGGCCTGCCCGCCGACGATTTTCCGAGGTTCAGCCCGCGGGGCACACTGACGCTCAGGTGGCCCCAGGCCGCTGCCAGTGGTTCAGCCATGCGCAGCAACACCTCCGCCCTCAACGCCTCGGTGCTGGCACACAGGTGCGGGCGGGGCCTGGTGGGTATGGAGGCGGACGCAGGCGGCGGCTGAGGCGGCACTCCACATCGGGGAGCATGTGCGCTGCTGTGATCCGGGGCAGCACACCATCAGCCTACTGGCGCCATGCAATGTTGACTCAACTGCCCCCCCTTGCCCCTCGTGCACGCAGCGGCGGCGCGTGGCGGGAAGGCGTGCGGCAGCTGCTGGCAGAGCCCGACTGGCACTGCTTCAGCAACCACGAGGCGCCGCTCAGGGTGCGCGCCGCGGCGCCCTGCTGCCGTGCAGCCTGCGGCAGCAGCTCGCGTGTGTGCATGCCATTGTGCAGTGCCTGGCGACAAGCTGCCTGCCATCCTGCCATGCAGTCTCACAGTGAGGCTCTGTCCCTATCCCTGTTGTTACTGCAGGAGCCCCAGCGCTGCCGGGCCCTTTCCTCCCTCGAGTTTGTGCACGACCTGCTGCACAGGGGCCTCGGGGGACCCAGCGGCCACCTGGTGTGTACCGCCCCGTCCCGCTGCCGCTGCCCTGACCGTGCACGCCACCCGCTGTCATGCCCTCTCACAAAGCAGCCCTGCCCTGCACCACCCAATCCGCCTGCCCACCCTGCCCTTGCTGTCGCCGGCCCCTGCTGCAGGCGCACACCAGCATCGCCGCCTTTGACCCGCTGTTCACGCTGCTGCACGCCAGCATGGATCGTCTGCTGGCCATGTGGCAGCTGGCCCACCCGCACGACTGGGTCAGCAGTGGCGTCGCCGGCGGCGGCACTCTCGCGGTGCCCAGGGGGAGCAAGGTGCGCTGACTCAGCAGCGGCGCTCAGCATGGCAGGGTGGCACAGGGTGGGCCGAGCCTCTGAAGAGGCTCGTCCCAAGCTGGCGCACGGGGTGCCTGCTCGCCTCCCAGGCGGACCACCCACAACGCTTGCCGTCCCTGCATGCGTGCATGCCCTCGTGCGGGCCTGCCTGCCTCCCCATTGCCCACCCGCATGCCCGCTGCCCCTCTTCCTGCGGCTGCAGGTCGGCGTGCACACGCCGCTGGCTCCTTTCCTTCGAGCAGGCATCCAGCCTGGTGCTGCACCCGCCTGGAATGCCGCCGCCTTACACACCAGCGCAACTCTGAGGAGCTGGCGTCGGCTCGGGTACACCTACCCTGGCCTGGACAGAGTTGCGTGCGGCAGCAGCGCTGCAGGCCGGCTGAAGAAGGTGGGCTGGCCACCTGGCCCCAGCTTTGGGCAGCGCTTAAGTGCCAGGTGGTTCATCCGCTAGCCAACTTGCGCGGCCATGCACCGGGCTGGCTGCCCCCAAAGCGCTGATTTGCGACCTCCTTGCCACATGCAGTTGCTGGCAGCGTACCCCATGCCTGCCGCCTCCAGCAAAGGGGCCTGGGCTGGTGGGCTGCTGGCAAAATGAGTATTTACAGAGCATCCCGGGATCAATTATGTGTAACGCCTGCCACGCCTGGCTAGCAGTCCCAGCAGACGCCGCCGCAGCCAGCACTTCCCACGGGCGTGCCCGTGCACCAGCCAACTGCCCTGCCCAAGCCGCACCACGGTTCACAGCCACAGGAAGCCGTCGCGGCGCTCGGTGAGCGTGCGCAGGTGCTTGCGCAGCGCCGCCACCTCGCCGCTCAGCGCCTCGTTGCGCTCTGTCAGCTGCTCCACCAGCTGGTACATGGAGGCCTGCTGCGCCTGGTGGGCCTGCGGGCGAGAAGGGAGGACATGGGGGACGAGACCTGGTTCAAGGTACGATCGGGTAGGGGTGTGTGGCAAACCAAAGCAGCGGAGCACTGCCCGCATGGGACCCAGCGCTGCATACACCCCCACCCCTGCCCCCACAACACACACCGACCTGGAACTGGGTGATCATGTCGAGGTGCATGGCCCAGATGTCGTCCCGCAGCCCAGCGGGCGGTACCGCCGACTGGGCGCCGCTGCCGCCACCTGCCACGGGCCCTACCCCCGCCCCGCCGCTCAGCGCCTCGTAGCTGCGCTGCGCTGCGGCAAAGCTAAATTCGTACTGGCCATAGCGGGTGTCTGCTGCTGCTGCGGCGGCGGCGGGCTGCTGGTGGTGGTCCGCAGCCCAGCCTGCGGGCGGGGCCGCCTCTGCGTCTGCTGGCACCGCGCCGATGGACCACTGTGCCATGCTGCCGGAGCCAGCTGGCGAGGCCTGCGCCACCGCGGCAGAGGCGGCCTTGATCTTGTGGCCAGCCAGGCCGCCGGCGCCGCCGGCCGCGTGCTGCTGCTCCGCGTCCCGCGCAGCGTGGGCTGCTGGCTGCTGCTTGGCAGCAGCCTCGGAGCGAGGCGAGGTGCCCGGCGACGGCAGCGGCAGGTTCTCAGCAAAGGAAGGCGAGGCTTGCAGTGGCGGCTCCGGGGCGGCCGGCAGCGGCGAGGGCAGGGCCGGCAGCATGTCATGCCCAGCCACGCCGCAGGGGCTGTTGGTCCGCTCGCCCAGCACGCTGCGCTGCTGCTGCTGCTGCTGCCGCTGCTGCTGCCGCAGGGGAGACGCAGCTGCAGGCGCGGCCCGCATGCCTGGCAGAGGGCTGATGGCCAGCGGCGCGGGCCTGTCGCTAGGCAGGCCTCCCAGCGGCGACACTGCCAACGGCGGGGGCGGCGGTCGCCCTGCACCTGCGCCTGCTCCACTGGCCGCCTGCTGGCGTGCAGCAGGCGGTGCCGCCAGAGGCGTGATGTTGAGCCCCGCCGGGGGCGCCGCGGCTGCCAGCTGCTCCAAAGGCGACATGTGCTGCCGCTGATGGTGCTGCGGCTGGGGCGAGCCACCATGCGCGCCGCCTGCCAGGCTGCCGCCAAGAGGCGTGATGGCCAGCTGCTGCATCCCTTGCCCCACCGCATGCACTGCCT
Organism: Chlorella variabilis; assembly: GCF_000147415.1. Lineage (NCBI taxonomy): Eukaryota > Viridiplantae > Chlorophyta > Trebouxiophyceae > Chlorellales > Chlorellaceae > Chlorella > Chlorella variabilis. Next base: position 639,464 of record NW_005435082.1, on the reverse strand, counting down.
CCTGCTGCGGCTGCTGCTGCACCGGGGTTACCTCTCCTGCAGCGGCTGCCGCGCCGCCGCCGCCTCGGCTGTGCCGTGCTGCCATGCCAGGCAGCGGCGTGATGGCCAGGGCAGGCGGCGGTGCAGCGGCAGGCTGCAGCGGCGTACTGCGAGCCATCCCGGCGCCGCTGGCTGGCGCTGCCGGTGCCGCTGCTGGCGGGGAGGTGGAAGGGGAGGCCGGGGCTGACATGGATGCCCGCTTGTCGCCGCCAGCAGCGGTGCCTGCAACCCACGCAGGTGGCAAGACACAGTGAGATGCGTTGCCCACCGGCCTGACTTGATTCACATAGAAGCAGCCGGCTGTTGCGGCCAGCAGCAGCCAGGCAGCCAGGGGCAGGGTTGCGGGAGGTGCAGGCAGCGGGCGCGGCACCTGCCAGGCGGCTGCGGGCGGCGAGGTGGGGTTGCACCAGGGCGGCAAGCTTGGCCCTGATGGCGGCAGCGGGCGAGGCGGCGGCCGCCCTGGCTGCGGCGCGCGCGGTTTTACCTGACTGACGGGCCGCGTGCGGTCTGGGGGCTGCCGCTGACGCTGGAGGCGTAGCAGCGACGGTCTGTACGCTGGAGGATGCGACATGGGCGGCCGCCGGCACCCGCGAGCCAATGGATGCTTGCGTCGCCCCTGCCGACGCCGCCGCCCCTACCGATACTGCCCCTGCCGAGGCTGCCGGGGCGGCTGGCGCCGTGGCCGGCGTCGCGCCAGCACCTCCCGTCGCCGTCATGCCCAGCCGGGAAGGCCCCGCAGGCTGCGTGTTCCTGGCAGGCACAGAGCGGTGGTGCTTGGAGCTGGAAAGGCTGGAGTAGCGGTGCTGCCAGTGAAGGCCCGTGACGGGGTGGCGGCCGGGGAAGCGCAGGGTGTGCAGGGGCTGGTGGGTGTGGCGAGGGTCATAGAGCAGCACAGCACCGTCTGCAGACCAGACCAAGAGACAAACTTGGCTTCACACTGGCCAGCTGGGAAACAGTATCTGGCCGGCAGTCACAGGCGCGCAGCGGCGGCAGGGTGAGGTACAGTACGGTGCAGGCAGCCGCGGCCTGCAGAGGGTTGCTTCACGATGCTGCGGACGGGCCCAGCACGACCCGCTCATGCAGCTTGCGGGAGGCGCAGTGCGCCATGCGAGCGCAGGCGCAGCTGCCGCAGCTGAGCCTACCCGCAGTGCCCACTCCCAGAAGCGAGTGGTCCTCCTTCACCATCAGAGCCGTGGCGGGGGCCCCCACAGAGAAGGCAGACACATAGCCGGGGCCCGACTGCCGGTCCTGCGCTTGGCGGCGGGCATGGGATGCATGGCAGCTCGCCAATGTGCGGCAGCGGCAGCGGCGCAGCAGGCAACATGCACAGGCGCATGCAGCGGCGGTGCGGCAGCAGCAACAAGGGTGTGCCGGCGTGGGCGCCCACCTGCAGGCACACTCGGCCATCGTCGCCGGCGCTGTACAGCCAGCCCGGGCGCAGCGGTACGAATGCCAGCGCGTGTACTGCGGCGTGCCCGTGCAGCTCAGGATACTCCTCCCTCAGCCGCAGGCTGGCCACATCCCACACAGCCACGCCGCCCCGCGAGCTGCCAGCCGCTACAGTTGGCTCCATGGCAGCCAGCGACAGGCAGCGGCGAGGCGAGGCGTCGGCGGCGGGAGACAGCGCCACTGCCGCAGCGCCGCCGCCGGGCCGGTGCGGGTCGGAGTAGAGGCACACGGCGCCACCGGCGCTGCAGGCGCAGACACGGGAGACGGAGGGCGAGGTGGGGATGGCTCGAGCCTGATGCCAGGGCACCACACGCTCCCACTGGTGCATGGCGTCCTGTACAGCTGTGGTAACCGCAGTACCGCACAGTACCGCACCTGGCAACCGCCAGGAACTTGTCGTCGTGCTGGTACTCCAGCGCCGTCACGCCGCCCACGTGCCCCCCCAGCTCAACCGTGGGTTGCTGCACGCGGGGAGAGGACCCAAGGTAGAGCAGCGGATTGGCCGGGCGCAAGGCTACGTCATCAAGCCGAGTTGAAGCTTGTGAGATGCATGACGAGGGCGCTGCCACCTCCCGGTCCCGCGCTCGCGGCAAGATCCGGCTCCGCGCAGCCTCCTCCCCCATGCGCCCGCCCAGCCCCACCTTTTGCTGCATGTCGAAGATGAAGAGCGATCCGTTGGAGGAGCCGGCGGCGAGGCGCTTGGATCCCGCAGACCAGGAGAGCGCGGCGATGGAGCCGTAGGCGGCGGGGTGCGAGCCGTCCCGCGGCAGCACGCACATCACCTGCCCCGACGCGTACAGCAGCTGCACGGTGCCGTCGGCGCAGCCGCTGGCCACCACCTTGTTGTTGCGGTTCCAGCGCGCTGCGTTGACGGCGGCGCCGTGGGAGACAACCACCTCGCCAAACGCGGCGCCGCCTGCCAGGTCCTGCCGCAGCAGGTGCAGGCTAGTGCCGCTGGCAGCCACAAAGCTGTCAGAGGCGAACTCGGAGGGACGGGACGACATGGCTGCAACGCTGCAGATGGATGCACGGCAGCGGATGAAAGGGCAAGTGAGGAATAGGTGACAGGCCAGCGCAAGGCCATCGCTCCCGCCACCCGCCGCCGCCGCCAGTGGCCGCCATCCGCCCCGGGCACTGCCGCCGGCTGGTTCCACTCACCAATGCTCACTCCGTCGAATGCTGCGGGGGTGGGTTAGGCGTCACCGGCCGGCGCGCTGCCCGGGAGTTCAACCATAGACAGCTGCGGGCGGCCTGGCGCTTGCCCTCCTGTGGCGCTGCTGTCGATCCGCAAACCAGGGTGCCAGACAGCGGTGCAGAGATGCGCAGCGCTTCGCCTCCCTCCTTTCTCGCGAGAGCTGGCACAGCTGGCGGCAGCCGAAGAAGAAAAAGCTTTGGCATTGGGCTGTCCCGCCCTTTCAACCGCAGCGATGCCCCGAAGACGTCCATTATTAAACGAGGCCGCCGCTGGTGGTCACCATGCCGCCGCCGCCATCTGCCGCCGCCAGAACCCTGCTTTGCACTCTTGCGTCTCTTGGCGTCTTTTCGAAACAACATGGAGACGCAAAGATGCCTACTGAATCCTCACATCGACTCTAGGGGCAGGGCAGGTGCGACACGGCTTCGGCTCTACAGCAGTGGGTGGTGTAACCAGCGCGTGCCGGTCGGCGCCACCCAGCAGTAAGCCGCGGCACTTCTTGGCACACAGGCATACCAGAGCTGCATGCCCTTCCGAGTCACATGCTTGTACGGGAGACAGCACAGTTGGGAATCCTACTGTGCCGGTTTGCAGCAGGCCCAAACCCCAACTGCCCTAGCCGCTTGCCGCCACCGTACCGGCTGCAGGCTTCTGCTGCGCGCAGCAGCGCGCTACCCCACATGCGCCAGCTGGAGGGTCGCGCCGATGAGGTTATGTGCTTGTTGCTGTTATGAAAGGCTTGGCACATCAACCAGTGCATTCCCTTGAGTGTGTATCCCGCGGATGTGCCAGCAGCGCGGCTAACGTGCGGCGTGCCTAGTTGGCGCCGCCATCCCACCCCCCGCTGCAGGCCATTTTGCGGGCTCCAACCGAGCGCCGCGCGGCCTATTGTTCGTCCTTTGATCAACCCCAGGCTTCCTGGCCCTTGTTCACACCACTCCGACATGCCCTGCTTGCCTGCTACATAGGACAGTGAGCTGGAGACTCACAGCGCGCTCGGGAGTCCCCCCTTGGCCACAGCAGCGGCGGCGATTGAGACTGGAGGGCTTGAGTGCCGGGGGGCATTGGGGCTGCCCAGGCCAGCGTGCTGGCTGGCGTCCAGCAGCGTCCCGGCCGCACCACGGGTCCCACGATGATCGCGGGAGCCGAGGAGCAGACCAGGTGGGCAGGCATGGCTCCAAAACTGATCGCTGCGCTGAGGGCCAGCACTGTGGGGCAGTCCCAAGTGGTGCGCAAATGTTCAAGATGCCGGTCCGCATCCACAGACAGCGGGGGGGGCAGGTGTGGGTTGGGGTGGGAGCTGCCCGTGGAGCGGGCCTGTCCGCTCCGCTCGTGTTTGCCGCCTGCAGGCGTGCATCTTGCCACACGGGGCAGCATGGGGCTGCTGGGATCGCCAGTCCGGCGGGCCATCTCCCCGGCATGCGGGGGGACGGGAACGTGCATGCTACTGCAGGCAGGCTCATGTGGTTGCCCGACCGTGCTGCCTGCCCCTGCAGGACATTGCACGATGGAGGAAGTGAGCTGGGGCCAAGCACAGCAGCCACCGGCCTTCCGGCGGCGAGCCACCAGCGGGCAGACGACGGCGCCCCACCACCCGACGCCGACGCGGCCACTCCTGTAGCTGCTGGCAGCGGCGGCGGGGTGGAGGTGCCAGCACAGGCGGTCGTCTCGCCACCCCTGGCAGGCCGCAGCAGCCCGCGCGTGCTAGCCAGCAGCGGCGGCGACGCGGCGGCGGGCCAAGCGCGTCTCACCAGCGGCGCCGCCAGGCGCTCTGCCCGGCCGTCCAGCATGAGAGCACTGCAGCTGGGCATCAGCCGCGGGAAGGACGCAGCAGTGGATCCCAGCCGCAGCGACAGGGGCGGCAGGTGAGGCCGCGCATGGCCCGCCGGCCTGCTTGGCCGCGTTCCAACAACCAAGCAGCGCACCACCCCCCGCCTTCCCATCCTCTCCCTCCCAGTCCCTGCTGCCTGCTGTACCCCTCGCAGGCCCGCCGCCGTCGCCGCCCCAGCACCAGCACAGGCAGCGGCAGACCCCTCTCCGCCGCGCGTGTCCCGCTACCGCGGCGTGGTGTGGCACAGGAGCAACGGCAAGTGGGAGGCTCGCATCCACGAGGCCGGCAAGCAGCGGTTCCTGGGATACCATGCCACAGAGGAGGCGGCGGCGCGGGCCCACGATGAGCAAGCGGGTGGGTGGGCACGCTGGGGGGCTGGGTGGGGAGCCTGGGGCTGGGTGGGTGGGCGGATGGTTGGCTGTGGGGTGTCTGTGGGTTGGTGGGAGCCACGCAACTCAAGCCGCTGTTGGCTCCTGCCCTCCTCTTGTGTGGAGCGCAGTGCGGGTGCATGGGGACCTCAGCAAAGTGAACTTTCCGGAGCGATATGCCCACCTGGGGCAGCCGACGGCGGCGGCAGGCAGCGGCGGCAGGGCCCGCAGCCGCAGCCGCAGCCGCGGCAGCCCGCGCCGCTCGTCCCGCAGCCGCGGAGGCGGCGCGGCCGGCGGCGGCAGCGGCGGCAGCACGCCGCAGAGCGCCGTGCCTGCGGCCGCCTCCCGCCGCAGCCCCTTTGCCTCTGCCGCCGCCGGCAGCGGCGACAGCAGGGACGCTTCGCCTGCTTCCGCAGAGCAGCCCTCATCAGCAGCGGCCGCCACCGCAGCGGCAGCAGCAGCCGGCACCCCCACTGCTGCACCTGCGGGTGCCACCTCAGCGTCGCCGCCAGCTCCAGCCACCGGCAGCGCCCTGCGGCAGCGGCCCGCAAGGGGCGGCGGCGGCGGCCGCGGAGGGCCGCGCGTGCAGCCAGTCAAGGGCTCCTCCCGCTTCCGGGGCGTCTCCTGGAACAGCAGCTGCGGCAAGTGGCGGGCACAGGTGGGGGGCCGCCTCCTGGCTTCTCTGCGCCGCGCCGTGCCGTGCGTTTCTTCTCCGGGTCATTGCCCCCAGTGCTGCGGCGCGCTGCGGTCTGCTGTGCCACGTGCATGCGGCCGCTCTACATCTGTATCGCTCGTTGTACTGCGCCGTACTGTCATGTACCGCAGGTGTGGAAGGGCAGCGAGGTGCACCATGTGGGATACTTTGAGGACGAGGCGGAGGCCGCCCGCGCCTACGATCGAGCCGCGCTGCGCATCAGGTGGGGCTGGTGGGGCCGCTGTCTGGCGCTTTCTGGCGGGCTGGCTGGCTGGGCTGGAGCGCGGGCGGGGGTTGAAGGCTCAGGGGCGAAGTTGAGGGGTGGCTGTGGAGGAGAAGCAGAGGAAGCCGCGGGACGCATGGTTTGTGGAGGGTGGCACGCAGCTGTTGAAGCGCCCGCATGTACCGCTCATGTACTGCATGTACCGCCGGTACCGCAGGGGCCCCGACACACCCACCAACTTCCCGGCGAGCGAATACGTGGATCCAGGTTCGGTAGGGGCCGCAGCAGAGGCCCCTGCTGCTGCAGCTGCCGGCGACCCCGGACAGCAGCAGCAGCCGCAGCCGGCGCGGGAGCAGCAGCAGCAGCAGCAGCAGCAGCAGGCGGCGGTCAAGGAAGAGGAGCATCTGGGCGCTGCGGGGTCTGGCACCGCGACTGCGCCGCCGTCGGGGCAGGCAGCTACGGCCCCAGGGCCGCCCGCCGGCGGCGGCGGCGGCGGCAGCAGCGGCTCGAGCTACCAAGGGGTCAGCTGGGACCCGCTGCGGGCGGGGTGGGTGGCGGAGCTGTGGACGGGCACGCAGCGCCGCCTGCTGGGCGTGTTCCCAAGCGAGCAGGAGGCGGCCCGGGCGTACGACCTCGCCACCCTGGCGGAGCAAGGTGCGGCAACCTGAGGAGGCTGTTGCTGTCAACCACCTGCCTGCCTGCCCACCTGCCCGCCTGCCCGCCTGCCCGCCTGCATGCATGCATGCCACTACGCCTGTGGTTGCCTCAGCCGCAGCGGCAAGTCGCGCCTCCGCTCACATGTTACGGGGAGCTCATACAGTCATGGTGCGCTCATGCACCTACCCACCGACACTTGTGCTGCACCGCCTCGCCCGCTCGCATCCTGTCGCTGCAGGCCCCCAGGCCGCCACCAACCTGCCCCTGGCCGGCTACGACGCTGAGCTGGCGGCAGCGGCCGCGCTGCGCACGTTGGGCCGGGAACCCGTGGCCCACACGCCGCCGCCCCAGCAGCTGGGGCAGGACGCTGGCGGCAAGCAGCAGCAGCAGCAGCAGCAGCTGGGGGTGGGCGGGAGTGGCCAGGGCCTGCCGCCGCCGCAGCAGCAGGAGCAGGGGTTCGGGCAGGCAGGCGGCGGAGGTGCTGCAGCAGCAGGGCTTCAGCCCATGCATGCAGACGGATCGTCTCCCCCCAGGGACGCAGCCGCCCTGCTGGCAGAGGTGCCGCCGCTGAGCCCCGGACTGGCTGCGGCGGTGGCGCTGGCGGTGCAGCCGCTGCCCTCCTTCAAGCCACTCCTCGCCACGCCGCCTCAGCTGCCCTCTGCGCCCGCAGCAGCGCAGGAGGGGCCGCCCGGGGCTCCCACAAAGGCAGGGGCCGCTCCGTCGGCGGCAGCAGCGGCAACGGCGGCAGCATCTAAGGTGCCGCCGGCCGGGCGAGCAGCTGGGGCACCAGCAGGCGCCCCCGGCGCGGCCGCGGCAGCGGCGCCGGCCGGCCAGAGGGTGGAGGCCCCCGCTGGCGGCAACGTGTCGGCACAGAATCGCTGCTGCGGCAGCAACCGCGGGCTGTCGGCGGTGAGTGAGTGAGTGAGTGAGTGAGTGAGTGAGTGAGTGAGGCTGGCTTTTTCGCTGGCTGGGGTGGCTGGCTCGCCCTGGCTGGCTGGCTGGCTGGCTATTTCTGGCTGGCTCCCTTTCTGTACCTCCCAACTCGCTGCCTTGACACGCCTCCCGCTGCCTCACAACCGCCAAGCCTCCCCTCTGCTTCACCCGCCCTCCTGCCCCGCCCTGCCCCGCGCCCCCGCGCCCCCGCCCGCCGCAGTACAACGGCGTCAGCTGGGACAAGCGCAAGCAGCGCTGGTTCTCGCAGATTCAGCAGCACGGCAAGCGCCACTTCCTGGGGTACTGCGACAGCGAGGAGGCGGCGGCGCGCGCGTACGACAGGTGCGCCCGCCCGTCTCCCGCCGCCGCCCAGCCCCCTGCTCCCCCGCCGCGCAGCTCCCCGCTGTGTGCCGTGCTTGGGGGGGAGCTGTGCGCTGCTGTGTCTGCCTGCTGTGTGTGTGTGTGTGTGTGTGTGTGGTTCCCTCAGCGCAGCTCCCTGCGCGGGTTGCGGGGAGTGGAGTGTAAGAAGGCATCTGGCAGCCCCCTGGGGGACCCGAGTGCAAACTCCCGCCTGCCTGGCCCGCCTGCCTGCCTGCCTGCAGGGCGGCCGTCAGGCTGTACGGCCCGCAGGCCCAGCTCAACCTGCCAGAGAGTGCGGCGCTGGCCGCCGCGGCCGCCACGCCCGCCCAGGGCGCCGCCACCGCCTCTGGAGGCCCCGGGGGCAGCGAGGTGCGCTCCCCATCCCGCGGCAGCGACGCCGGCGGCAGCGGGCGGCAGCGGGCGGCGGGCAGCGGAGCGGGCAGGCATGGGGGGCTGGCCAAGACGACCTCGGATGCAGCGACGGCGGCCGCCGCCGCGGGCGGGATGGCCGCGGCGGCGGCGGCGGCGGCGGCTACCCTGCCAGTGGTGGAGGAGCCAGAGGGGCAGCATGACCCTGCATCTGGCAGCGCCCTGGTGCCTGCAGCAGCCGACCGGGCAAAGGCATTCCAGCAGCAGCAGCAGCAGCAGCAGCAGCAGCAGCAGCAGGGGCAGACGCCCTCCCCCCTGTCGGCCATCGAGCAGCTGGCTCGCTTGCAGCAGCTGCACCAACTGGAGCAGCAGCACGAGCTGGCACAGCAGCAGCAGCTGTTGCTGCAGGCCGTGCAGGAGAAGCAGCGGTGGCACGAGCAAGAGCAGGCGCTGCTGCTGTCGGTGCTGCAGCGGCAGCAGAGCCTGGAGTCGCTCCCAGCGCTCCCGCCCAGCCTGGCTCTGGCGGCCACGGCTCAGGCCGCGTCGCAGCCGCCCGCCTCGCAGCAAGCATTGCAGGGCCTGCTGCAAGCGCTCGGCGGTACAGGAGGTGGCAGCGCCAGCCTCCCGGCAGCTTCCCTGTCCTCCCCTGACCTGGGCGCTCTGGCAGCCAGGCTGCAGCAGCAGCTGCAAGCGGCAGGCACCCAGCAGCAGCAGCAGCAGCAGCAGCAGCAGCAGCAGCAGCAGCAGCAGCAAGCGCCCCTGGAACGCCTGCTGCTTGCCCAGCTGGCCGCGCAGCAGCAGGCACAGCAGCAGGCACACACCGGGCTGCCGCTGGCCGCCCCGCTTCAGCACCAGTGGGCCCTGCTGGCAGGCTCAGACGGCGGCAGCGGCAGCGCGCTGTCTGGCCACAAGCGCGGCAGCGATGAGCTGGAGTCGGCCATGCAGCAGCTGCTGGCTGCGCAGCAGCAGGCGGCGCCGCAGCCACAGGCGAGCAACCTGCAGCATGCCTGCGCACATGCCTGTGAAGAGAGCACCTTGCCAGCCATGTTGCACATCTCCAGGGGTGGTCGGTGCCCCCTTCCGCCCTCGCTGCCGCCACCAGTAACCCGCGCTTGCTGCTGTGCTCTGCGCGGCTGCCCCGTTGCAGGCTGGGGGCCAGCCGCAGGCGCAGCCGGCCGCCACCGCAGAGTTCCTTTCCCTGGTGGCCAAGCGTGCCCGCATGCTGGCGGAGGCCGCCTCGGCAGCGCTCCTGGTGCTGCCTGGCGGGGATCGAGCGGGCAGCGCACCCGCCGCGGCAGCGCCCGCGCCGTCGGCGGCAGGCGCTGCCGCCCCTGCAGTGCCCGGCGACACCACGGCGCCAGCCCCGGCCTCGGCGGCGGGTGCGGGGGGGGAGCCAGGCGGGGCGCCTGTAGCAGCGCCCGCGCGCTCCCGTGGCGGCGCCCAGCCGGAAGGTGAGCCAGCAGCATCCGGGGGCGCCGCCGCCGAGGGCGCAGCAGCCAGCGGCGGCTGCGAGCCGGGCGCGCGGCGGCAGCAGCCAGCGCCGCCGTAGCGTCTTGGGCGCTGCCGTTGCCCTGGCATGCCTGCCAGCCCCGTCTTGGGAGCCTTGCAACCACCAAATGCACCTTTACTTGCCAGCAGCTTCCCAATGAACCATGAGACAGTATCCTACAAGCAGAACGCTTAGTCCAATAGCTGCTGCCGTGGGCCACACCCGCTGTGTGTTCGGAACGCTGAGTCAGCCTGCCGTCGTGTCCGCGCACGTGATGTGCCCTGGCCTTGCTTGTTGTGTATCCCGCCGCCAATGTGCGCCTCCTCGCCTTTTGCAGTACCTTTCAATCAGCCTGCGCCTCGCCAGCTTGCACACAACATTGACCTGCCGCCCGTCCCCTCCGGAGTTGTCACCCCGTTTTGATTTTTCCTGCTGCTGCCCTGGCGCTTCCCTGGCACCATGCCACCCCTCGGCAGCTGGGCGGCCCTACTGAAGCATGATGAGTCGCCCCCCACACAGCATTGCCGCACTTGCATGGACCCCCGCACGAGCGTCTGGCGCGGCGGTTGCGGTGCTGGCGCCCCCGTTGCCACCTGCCCCTCCTGCTGCAGGCCCCCCATGCCGCCTGTGAACCCCAGTGGGTCAACCGTTGGCCCATCTGATGCTCTCACTCCGTGTCCCTCTTGTTTCTTGTGCTTTCCGCCATGCCTTTGCTGACATGCCGCGTTGAGAGCTGGCCCTGCCCACAGCACATGCCTGCCGTTGCTGTGAGGTGTGCGGCCCAGGCAGCCTGCAGGCTGCAGCTGCCAGTGCTTTTCGCCTTCCCTGTCGCGCTGTCGAGCGTTGTAATGCAGAATGGGCAGCGTACGCTGCCTGCCAGCGAGCATCATCAGTCACCAAAGGCCATGCCACTTCCCAGCGCCTGCGCATTTGAGCAGGCACGAGGGCATGTGCCCCTTCCGCCCCCCTCGAGGGAGCTCCGCCCTAAGCGCCCCTGTGGCCCATTAACCGGTTCACAACCGACTGTTAGGGCCAGGGGTGCTGCTGGGGCCGTGCCCCTCACAGGTGTACTCTGCCTGCCGACCCTGCATGCCTGTGGCTGGGGCAAGGGGTTCGGGGTGGTCTTTCGGGCTGCAATGTGGTGGCGGCGCTGGCGGCGGCGGCCGCCGCGGAGGTCTCACCGCCCGCGATTGACAGCCTCCGCAGGGGCCAGCGCAGCGCCGGGTCTCGGCGCCCCCACGACGGAGTTTGCTTTCGCCCAATTGGTCCCAAATGGATGATCTGCTTGCAAGCGGAGCTGCGCCACGGTCCGCTGCAGGACCAGCCAGCCGACGGCACCTGCACAGACCGCTCTCCTCCTCTTTTGCCGCTGACATACGCTTCAGCAGACGATCTTAGACCTCACAAATGCATTCGTAGGGGGCTGACCCAATGTTTTCGTTGCCTCCCCTTTGTGAGGAGCCACGAAGGTGGGGCCTCCCCCCTCGCCCTCGTGAGATCGCCCCCATGTGCCCAAACTCCCGGTAGCATGCATCATGACAGACAGGAGGCGTGGAACCAGTATACTCGCGCCCGCCCTCCCCACCCGCAACTCTTCCAGCGTTCCAGGACCCCTCGGCCCGCCGCAGCGGCTGCCTGAAGGCCGGATGGTGCGCTTGAGCTGGGCAGAAAGCGAAGCGCTGCGAATAACTCACATGCAGCTTCCCCGGTGGATCCGCATGAGCGAACGGGGCATGCCTTCACACCCACGTGGCCCGCGGCATGCGTGATCTGCCCGTGTCTTCTCTCCCCGCCGCATCAGTCCACACCGCGTAGCGCAGCCAGCAAGCCAGTTGGAGCCCCCCCGCGTCATGGAGGGCCAGGAGGGCCCCTTCCTGGAGCCAGAGCATGGCGCGGGCAAGCAGAAGCAGACCCGGCGCAAGAAATCGCGCATGGTGAGCGGGGGAGGCGCGCAGGGCTGCCATCGGGAGTGAGGACCCCTTGGTGTGGCTCGGTTGGCACAGTGGCTGACCGCCGCCTCGCCCAAGCTGCTGCAGGGCCGCCTGCCCAGCGAGATTACGCGGGAGGAGCTGGCGCAGTGGTGAGCCCCAGCAGCCACGCTGCCCACGGAGCCTGCTCTCGCCCTCCTCTCCCTGGGCGCCGGGTTCTGGCTGGGGCGCTGTGCAGAGGGAGTGCGGGGGCGCCCAGCCGGCTGAGTTCCGGCCCCGCCTGCCCAACGCAGAGGGTGGAGGGCCTGCCCAGCGGCGGCTGCTGGGGTGCAGCTTCCTGCCATCCAGCCCGCCCCTCCCTGCCACGCCCTGCGCTCTGCAGGTTCCACCTCCCTGCCGAGGAGGCAGCCCGCGTCATGCGTGTCTCCCTCACCGTCTTGAAGCAAGTGGCACGGCGGCACGGCGTGCTCAGGTGCGCGCCAGCCGTCGCGGCCGCCGCGACGGCTGCCCTCGCCGGCGGCAGCTGCCTCCGGTACTAGCACGCAGCGCCGCGCCGCGCACGTGCCGGCCAAGCAGCGCCAGCACGCCGGCCGCTGCTGGCGGGGCAGAGGGCTGGCGGCAGGCTGCCATGGGGCCGCTCACGGGGCCTCCGGCCCCCAGCCGCCTGGCCAGGATACTCTCTGCCCGCAGAAGCTGGGGTGGAGCGGCTGCCTTGCGCGCCCGGTGGCCGCTCCCCGGCTGGCGGCAATGACGAGCCAGCCTCACACCCACCTTGCCCCATGCTTGGCCCGCCCACAGGTGGCCCTACCGCAAGGTCAAGAGCCTGTCGCGCGCGCTGAGCCAGCCCGCCGGCAGCACGCCGTCCACGCCGCGCGGCAGCCAGCCGGGCGGCACGCCGCTCAGCAGCACGCTGTCAGGTGCGCCGCCGCCGCCGCCGCCGCTGCGGCCGCGGGGCCCGCGGACGCTCCCGCGCGCGGCGCACCACGCCGCCTGGCCACCTGGCCGCAGGCTCCTCGCCGCTGCCTTGCGGGGTGCTGCTGCTGGCGCTGACGCGTGCCCGCTCCCACGCCGCTGCCGCCCGCGCCCCCGCCCCCGCGCGCAGAGCCCGTCGGCATGATGCAGCCTGCGGTGTCGGGGCAGCAGCGCGGCGGCATGAGCCCCAGCCACAGCGCGCTGCTGCTTGACCAGCAGGTGGCGGCGGCGGCGGCGGCCGCCGCGGCGCACCACCTGGCGGGCACCGCCTCTGGCTCTCCTCGCATGCCTCCGCGGCAGCCCTCAGGCCTGAGGCTAGCCATGGAGATGTCGAGCTCCTCTCTGCCGTACTTCCCACCCCTGGGCGCGCAGCAGGCGCAGCAGGCGCAGCAGGCGGCGCAGCAGGCGGCGCAGGCGCCGCCGCTGCCGCCCTCCCTCAGCGCCTCGCACCTGCAGAGCCTGATGCAGCAGGCGCAGGCGTTGGCCATGCCGCCGCACTGGTCGCAGCCGGCGCAGCGGCAGCGGCAGCAGCAGCAGCAGCCGCAGCCGCCATCGCCGCATGCCGACGGCGGCGGCGGCGGCGGCTACCCGGGCCCCTGGCGGCCCGCCCCCACGCCCAGCGGCAACAGCCAGGCGAGCCGGCTGTGGAGCGAGGCGGCGGCGGCGGTGGTGGTGGCTGGTCACCAGCAGCAGCAGCAGCAGCAGCAGCAGCAGCAGGCGCAGGCGTTCCAGCAGCCGCAGGGGCAGCCCGGGCATGCCAGCGTGCCTTCCAGCCCCGCTGTGCCGCGCCTCGTCTCCCTGCACCGCCCCACCGCGCAGCAGTGGCAGCCCTGGCACGCGCTGCCCGCGCAGCAGCAGGCGCCGCTGCCGTCGGCAGCTGCTCCACCGCCGCCGCAGGCGCCGCCGCCGCAGGCGCGCGGCGCGGAGGCCGCGGCCGCGGCGCCGGCGCCGGCCAGCGCCGCCACTGCCGACGGCCACCCGCCGGCAGACAGTGCCAACCTCACCCCCACCTCTGCCGACACGCGCGGCATCGAGGTGCTTCTGTCTGCCATAGACAAGGAGCAGCAGCACGAGCGCCAGCTCAGCCAGCAGCTGACCGACGCCGGCGTGGGCAGCGCGCCCGCGCCCGCCGCCGCCGCCGCCAGCGACCGCGCGGTGGCTGTGTCTGAGGAGGTGGCGGCGCCGCCGCGGCCCTGCGCCGAGGTGGCACAGCACGCGCAGCAGGCACAGGAGGCACAGGCGGCGGCCGCCGCGCCGGCGGGGCCGCAGCAGGAGCCTCAGCAGGGAGAGCCGCAACCTGCGGTCGGCGGCGAGGCGGAGGCCGCAGCAGCAGCAGCAGCTGCCCGCCAGCTCAACCGCATCAGCTCAGATGGCGGCTCCGCAGGCTCCAGCTCAGACCCGCCCCACCCGGCCTCGCGCCAGGCCGACGCGGCCGCCGCGGTGGCCGCCGTGGCGGCGGCGCCGGCGCCCGGGGCCGGCGCCCCGCCCAGCCCCGCCGCCGCAGAGGCCGAGGCGACGACCTCGCGCCCCGCCAGCACCGACGGTCAGCCGGCGGCGGCAGCAGAGCCGCCGCCGCTGCGCCTCGGCTCCGGCGCCTTCCGCCCGCTGGCGCCAGCGCCGCAGCCCGACCCTCCGCCTCGGCCCTCCTCGCCGCCCGCCGCCGGCCCCAGGCCCGCAGCAGCGGCAGCGCCGGAAGGCGGCGCCGACACGTGGCGGGCAGCGGGCGCCGCCGCGGCGGCAGCCCAGCTGCCCGCCAGCCCCACGGCCGCCGCGGCGGCCGCCGCCGGTGACATGTGGGCGGCTGCGGCGGCGGCTGCGGCTGCTGCGGCGGCGGCGGGGGCGGCAGGCGGCCGCCCCGCGGCGCTGCGCCGCCCCTCGCCCTTCACCTCGCGCCGCGCCTCGCCTGGGCCGCCCGCCTCCCCCGCCACCTCCCAGCACGGCAAGGGCCCCTTTGGGCTGGAGCTCTCCCTGCAAGACCTGCTGGCGCAGCAGAAGGCAGAGGCGGCTGCGGCGGGAGGTGAGGAGCGGGTGCTGGGGAGCGGCGCCGCTGTGCTGGGGTTCACTGCTTGCGGGAGGGAGGGCGCGCACCTCGCAGCCCCCACACGCACCCGCCACGAGCTGCCTGCTGGCTGCTGCTTGCTGTTTGCTGTGCTGCTGCGGCTGCTGCGGCACGCTGCGTCGACGGCGCACCTGCCTGTGCCCAGGGTGCCTGCCAGGTGCCGACCCGCCTCCCCTGCTCCCTCCCACCTCCTGCCTGCAGCCGGCGGCGGCGCCGGCGAGCCGCCCACGGCCGGCCTGCCGCGCCGCGCCTCTCTGAGCAAGGAGGGCATGGAGCGGCTGCCCACCTTTGAGTGGGGCGGCGGCAAGTCGCGCTCCCCAAGCCCGCGCCTCGCCTCGCCGCCAGACTTCACGTTTGGTCCCGCGCCGGGCGGCGGCGGCGGCGGCGGCGGCGGCGGCGGCGGCGGCGGCGGCGGCGGCGGCGGCGGCGGCGGCGGCGGCGGCGGCTTCGGCGGCGGCGGCGCATTGGCGAGGGAGGCCGCGCCCGCTGAGCTGGCGGGAGCCTCCCCCGGGGCGCTGTCGGTGCGGCTGGCCACGGCGGTGGGCGCCAAGCGCCCGGCGGCGGCGGCCAGCTGGGAGGCGGTGGCGGGCGCGGGCGGCGGCGCCGCCACCGGCGGCTCGCCCACCAAGCGCGCGCACCTGGCGGCGGGCGCGGCGGCGGCGGATGCGGAGGCGGCCCTTCAGCCGCAGCGCTCCCGCCAGCTGTCCTGCCAGCTGTCGGGCTCGCTGCCGTCTGGCCAGCTGTCTGGCCAGCTGTCGTCTCAGCAGCAGAGCGCCGACACGCCGCGCCACCGCCAGAGCGGCGCCAACCTGGGCCTAGGCAGCCTGGGCCTGGGCAGCGGCAGCCTGGGCCTTGCCAGCGGCAGCCTGGGCCCGCTGGGCAGCGGCAGCCTGGGCCTGGGCAGCGGCAGCCTGGGGCCGCTGGGCAGCGGCGGCCAGCTTGGCGGCGCCTCGGACGGCGGCAGCGGCGAGCTCAGCCTGCCCGCCATCATGGCGCTGCTGCGGGGGGCGGCCGGGGTGCAGCCGCTGCAGGACCAGGCGTGGGAGTCGGAGCGGCAGCAGCTGCTGGCGCTGGTGCTGGCCGGCGGCGGCGGCGGCGGCGGCCTCGAGGCGCTGCTCCGCTCGGCCTCCTGGGAGCGCCAGCAGCAGGCGGCGGCGGCGCAGACGTCGCTGCTGGGCGCCGCCGCCTCGCTGCCTCCCTCCCTGTTCGGGCAGCTGCTCGGCAGCCGCCCCTCGCCGCGGGGCTCCCAGGGCGGTAGCGCCTTCAACGCCTTCCACCCATCCCACTCTGCGCCGGCGGCCATCTTTGCGGCGGCCGGCCAGCAGGGGCAGGCGCCGCGCGGCGCTGGGCAGCAGCAGGGGCCGCCCCCGCAGCTGCAGCAGCTGGCGGTGGCGCAGCAGCAGCAGGCGCAGCAGCAGGCGCAGCAGCAGGCGGCGATGAAGGCTGCTGTACCGGTGATACCGGAGCAGGTGGCCCTGTTCTGCCTGCAGAAGTACGCCAAGAAGCTGGGATACTCGATTGACACGATCGCGCTGCAGCAGGCGCAGCAGGAGGCGGCGGCGCAGCAGGCGGCGGCCCAGCAGGCCCAGCAGGCCCAGCACGCGCTGCTGATGCAGCAGGCCCAGCAGGAGGCCGCCCTCCTGCAGCAGCAGGCGCAGCAGGAGCAGGCGCTGCTGATGCAGCACGCTGCGGCGCAGGAGCAGGCGCTGCGGCTGCAGCAGCACGCGCACGCCAAGCAGCACCAGCACCAGCACCAGCAGCAGGCGCAGGCAGCCCAGCGCCACCAGCACCATCACCAGGCGCCCAACCCGCCGCCGCCGCCTCCCCACGGCTGAGGCGCACCGGCCCATGGCCTCTCCCCGTTTTTGTTTGTCCCGAACTGTCGCCCACGACGCCGCACACCCGAATTTGTTTCTCTCCCCCTTTTCCTCCCCAACCGCGCCCATCACCACGGCCCCCTCTTCCTTCTCAACCTGCCTCTCCTCACCGCCCGCGGCCTGCCTGGCAGTGACGCCACCGCCTGCCCGGCCCCTGCTTACTAACAAAGTCACGCTTCTCTCCAGTACTGCGCCCTATCATTACTGGGATTCCCCTGCCTGGGCGCCCGCTCCTCGCCTGTCACCCCCCTGCTGTACTCCCCTTTCCAGTATATGCGTTTGTACCGGTACGCTTTCCTCTGTAACACGAGAACTGGGAGAGGGGCTAATGCGCTGAGGGAGGAAAAGCTAGCTGGTTGGGGGGCGCACAGAGCGGGAGGCAGAGACATGCGGCAGGGAACAAGCGCAGCTGCACCTGAGCTGCCGGGTCAACCTGCCGCCCTCGCTGCTGCTCACATCTCTATCTCTACTGCCTGCTCCGCCACCGCTGTGGCCAGCCTGGCCTGGATGCTGTGCAGGCGGTGGAGCACCAGTGGGCTGACGGGGCAGCCGTCCCCGCCCGCAGCCGCCTCCTCGGCCGCCGGCAGCGGCAGCAGCAGCGGCGACACCAGCGCCACGCCCGGCACGCGCCGGCTGGGCGGCGCCCCGCGCGCCGACTGGGCGCCTGCCGCCGCGGCTTGCAGGCCTGACAGGCGCAGCGGGGGCAGGGCGCGGGCCCCCGGCTGCGCCTTGCCCAGGCCGGCGGCGGCAGGCTGGCTGGCCGGCGGGCTGTGTCGAGCGGTGATCTCCCCTGCTCCAGCGCTGCCGCGCTGCGGGCTGCTGGCCGCGCTGCTGGCTGCGCTGCTGGGCGCGCTGCCTCCCTCGCTGCCGCCCTCGCTGCCGCCCTCGCTGCTGCTGTCTGCGTCGCTGGAGCGGCCGCCGGTGCCTGTGATGCTGCCGGCAGGCGTGGTATACCCTTCCTCAGAGGCCGATGCGGACAGGGGCACCGTGGCTCCCGGCCTCGTGCCAGTAGGCTGCAGCTGATGCTGCGGCTGGTGCTGCTGCGGCTGGCGCTGCTGAGGCTGCCGCGCCTGCTGCGCTGCCACTGCCGCAGCGGGTGCCGCTCTGTCAGCACCGCCGCCGCTGGCGCCGGCGGCGCCGCCAGCCTCCAGCTCCTGCCCAATGCTTCCTGCCAGCCCCGGCAGCCGCAGCGTGCGCGCAGCGGCCTGCAGGCAGGCAGCGGCGAGAGGGGCGTGTGGCTGTGCAGTTGTGCGCAGGCCCCCGGTGCATGCATGGAAGTGCCTCCGCCCCCCGGCTTGCCGCCGTGTGCTGTCTGGCTCCCGGGACGACCTCTAAGCTGCTTTGCTGCACCCCAATGCACCACTGCATGCCGCCACTCTGCTGGAGGACTGTCCAGGCGGCAGTACGCCCACTGTCCGGCCCGAGGGCAGGTTTCAGCAGGAGCATGTACAGCGCTGCCTACGGTAGAGACCAGGCAGCACACGCTGCTCTCACGCAAGGCAGGCAGGCCCCTGCCCCCGCCTCCCACCTGCATCATCTGGAGCAGCGCGCTCCTGGCGGCGGCGCCGCGAGCCCCAACCTCCGCCTCCTGCAGAGAGGAGGAGGCAGGGGAGCAACCGGTGAGAGGCAGCGGCAGCAGCAGCAGCAGCAGCAAACTGGCAGCGGCAAAGAAGGGTGGGGAGGCAGCAGAGGGGTGGACAATGCTGCGGCAGCCCACAAGTCACGCCATCGGCAGCACAGGCGCATGCCAGCTAGGCTAGGCAGTGGGCAGGCCAAGCGGGTGGACAGGGGAGCCCACCTGCAGGCGGTGCTGCTCCGTGCTGGCCTGCACCGCCGCCGCCGCCAGCTCCAGCTGCTGCAGCTCGCAGCGCCGGGCGTCGGCGGCACGCTGCAGGCAGCGGGGTGCTGGTCAGGTGGGCAGTGAGTGGGGGCGCAGCATGCGCAACACGTGGCAGCATGCCAGCTTTCCCCAGCTGGGCTGGCGATGGCAAGCAGGCCGCCGCGGCCGCCACATGTGATGGCAGGGGCCGCGCCAGCCACCGCCTCGCGCCAGCGCCCACCTGCGCCTGCGTGCACAGCTGCTGCAGGCGTGCCGCATGGTCGGCCAGCACCTCACGCCGCTGCCCCAGCCCCGCCGCCGCCTCCAGCGCCGCGAGCAGCTCCTGCTGCTGCTCCACCACGCCCGCCTCCAGCCGGCTGCAGGTAGGCAGATGGAGGGAGGGAGAGGCGGCGAGGATAGCAGGTGAGGGCATGCAGCAGTGGGAGTTGTAAGAGGTGGGTGCTCACGTTGGGTCGCACAGAAAAG
This sequence comes from Chlorella variabilis, assembly GCF_000147415.1. Classification (NCBI taxonomy): domain Eukaryota; kingdom Viridiplantae; phylum Chlorophyta; class Trebouxiophyceae; order Chlorellales; family Chlorellaceae; genus Chlorella; species Chlorella variabilis. The sequence goes on along the minus strand of NW_005435082.1, from coordinate 620,716 downwards.
GGGCTCAGGCTGAGGCCCGCATCACCTGATCTGCTGCTGCAGCTGCCGCTGCTCGTGGCTGGCCCGCGCCTGCTGCTGCACCAGGCCCAGCCTCTCCTCCTGCAGGTCCGCCAGCTGCCTCGCCTCCTGCTGCTGCACCTGCACGCCGCCGCCGTCGCCGCGCGCCGCGGGGCTGCCGCCGGGCGCCGCAGCCGGCAGCGGGCGTGGCGGCGAGGGCGCCAGGTTGGAGGGCCGTCGCGTGGCGGCCGCTGCTGGGAGCACCGGTGGCCCTGGCAGGCCGCTGCGCCGGGCCGTCACGTCGCGGTAGGTGGAGGAACCAGAGGCTGGGGCCGGCTCGCGATGCCGCACGCTGCGGCTGCCGTCGTTTTCGGCCGGCGGCAGGCGCAGCCCGGGCGGCGGCGGCAGGCCGCGGGCGGTGCCTGGGGTCAGCGGGCTCGGGCCCCCGCGGGAAGTGGCGGCAGCAGAAGGGACTCGGCCCGTGGGCAGCTGGCCAAAGCCGCGCGGCGTGGAGGCAGAGGCCAGGGGCGGGCGTCGCAGCCACGCCGCCGAGGCGGACCGCGGAGTGGCCGCCCCCTGCTGCGTGTTAGGGAGCTGGCGGTGCTGCTGCTGCGACTGGGGCCTCCCCCGGGCGCTCGGAGGGGGCTGGGGCAGCCTGCTGGGGGGACAGGGCTCCGACGGACGCTCCTTGTGTTTGAAAGCGGGGTGCCATGAGGCCCCGCTGGCCCCTCTGCTATTCTCTTTGCCCATGCCACCTGCCGGAGAATGCAATCCCGGCCCTCGCGACAGCCACCTGCTGCTCTCTTCGCGACGCCATGCTGCGCAAACAGCACAGCAGGGCGCGCCGACCCAACTCCCCCTCGGCATACCTCGCCGATCATTCACGTATCAAGTAGATCGCCTCAGGCATTGGAGAGGGCCTGGTCGGTCCTGGTGACCCCCCCCGATCCACCATCCGCCCATACTCGTCCCAGCACTGCCAGCAGCAGCACCAAGCAGCATGGCAGCAGCAGCAACGGGTTGTCGTCCTGCGCCCAGCCGCCTGGCGCATGTGCAGCTCCGCAGGAGTGCCCTGCGCCTGCCTGGCAGCCGCAGGACAGTCTGCAGGCCGTGCAGGGCTAGCGGGGGAGACTCGGAGGCGGGTGAGTGGCTGCGCCGCTGGTGTGGGTGTGCCTCCCACCCACCGGCGCCGCTGGTGGCGGCACGCCACTTGCCGCTGCTCCAACCTCCTCCCTCGCCCTGCATCCGGCTCCCCTGCTGCTCCGTTACCCCCGCTGTGTCCCCCCACTCATCCTGCCGCATTCCCGGTGCCGCAGGCGTGCCCCCGGCCCTCACGCTGAGCGAGGCTTACGCTACGCTAGGCCTGGGCGAGGGGTCGGCCTATGACGAGGTACTGGCAGCCAAGAACGTGCTGCTGGAGCGGCATGCCGACGACCTGGAGCGCCGCTACCAGGTGGGGGCAGAGGAGCAGACCTGCCGCCAGATGGCCAGCCGTCCCGACGCTGCTGGTGTGCCGCATCGGGGGCACGTGCGCAGCCCCCTGGCCGCTGCCCACAGGCCCAGACCTGCACCCTGCTGACCCTCCACCTGCCTGCCCTCTTCCCAGGTGGAGCAAGCGTATGACCTGATCTTCGCTAGCCAGCTGCGGGGTGAGCGCGCGGGAGGGGCGCTGCAGTGCGGAGGGCGGTTGCAGCCGCTGCTCTCTCCCGCTCTTGCTCTTCGTGGGTGTTCCTGCTCCGTGCATGGTGCCTTGCTTTTCTTCTTCACAGTTCGTCCCCGTCCCACCAGCTGCCGGCCCGCTCCGCCTGCACCCCCCTGGCCACCTCTCTGTGCCTGCAGCACGGCTGACGGGCGACCTGCCAGTGGCCAGCAACGTGCGCTTTGCCGACGTGCGGCGCCCCGCTCCGCCGGCGCCGCCCGCGGGCGCCGCCGCGGCCGCCCAGAAGGCGCAGCAGCTGCTGCAGGGCATCCCCGGCGGCGGCGTGGCGGTGCAGGCGCCGCGGCCGCGCACCGCCACCACCGCGGCCGCCGTGTTTGGCGTGCTGGCGGCCTGGACGCTGGCGCAGGGGCTGCTGGAGCCCAGCCCGCAGAGTGCGGCGGCCGACGTGCCGGGGGTGCAGCTGGCACTGGCCACTGCAGCCACTGTGTACCTGCTGAGGGAGGAGAAGCGGATGGGGCTGGGCAAAGCCATCGGGCTGGCGCTCGTGGGCCTGGTGGTGGGCACCTTTGTGGGCGCTGCGGTGCAGTCGTGGCTGCGAGTGGACATCATCCCCCTGGGGGTGAGTGGTGGGGCGGTGCTTGTGGGTGGGCAGCTGGCTGGCAAGGAGCCAGCTGCAGCTGCAGCTGGCGATGCGCTGCGGCCTGGGCCCGCTGCCGGCATGCACCGACGCGTACAGGCATGCGCCGCCAGCCATGCAGCAGTCAGCAGGCCGCCCGCTGCCGCGCGCGCCGCCGACCGCCGCTGCTGCGCTGCGCCGCAGGCCCTGTCCTCCCCCGGCATCCTTGTGGGCGAGTTCTCCATCATCGCCCTCGCCGCCGTCTGCCTCTTCCTGGCCTGACTGATCGACCCACCGCTCAGCAGATGAGCAGGGGAGCTGCGCGGGCACGCCTCCTCACCCAGCACGCACCTGCCTTCAGCACTCCATTACACGTGCGTCCATTTGTGGCGATTTCGTCTCCGTTTGATTGATTTGGTCCTGCCTTTGGCCAGCGCTGCCTGCCTGTGGGCTGCCCTGTGCCGCCGCATGGCGCGCGCGCTGGCTATGGTGCGGGCTGCGTGGAGCGCTCAGAGCCTGGATGCCCCCTTGCCAACAACGTTTCGCCGCTGTGCATCTCCACCCAACGCTCCTTCTTGCCGCCGAAGCTTCCCAGTTGCACGTGGGAAGCAGGTGATTTCATGCCTTGACTGTCCTCGAGCAGATGCCTCCTTCGTGTCTCTCCAACCTTGCCCTGCGCCTGTACACTAGCCTCTTGCCCTGCGGGGCAGGCCCCAGCACCTGGCACAGTCTCTCTCTTTCACTCCGAATGGTGCTGCTGATGATCAGTTATTGAGAACTTGTACCCAGGACGGTGGCGCAGTCTGTAACACCGCTAATGGCTGACGGGGCCAGTAAGGAGCCTATCTAGTGCAGTACCTATGGGATAAATCAGTGCTGCCAGAATGGGTGTGCTGCCGAGGATGAGTAAACAAAGTGCTGCTGAGAACAAGAAACACAAAACGCTTAGCAGCATTGAGTGGTGAGAGCACCGGGCTGCAGCCCTGTGGGCAGCAGGGGCTGCAGGATGGTGTGGGCCCGGCCCCGGCCATTGAGTGCCTGGAAGGTAGCCGCCGCATCCAGCTCGCCACCCACCTCTGGCGCCTGCTGCGCCGCCTGCCGCTTGACTGCCCGCCTGCCCACCAGCAGAACACCGTACTCGCCAGCGGGGATGGCCAGCTGGCTGGGAGGCTTCCGCCGGCCGCTGGGCGGCTGCATGGGCGTGCCTCGGCGACGGCTGCCCTCCTTGCCGCGCGCAGAGCTGCCGCAGGCTGCACCGACCATGCCACCCACTCCAGAGCTCGCAGTCGCCGCCTCCGCAGCCTCACACACCATGGCGGTGCCGCCGTCCCCTGCCTGGCTGCACTCGCTGTACCAGGGGGGCCAGCCGGGCACGCGGTGAGCAAACGCAGAGCAGGGAACTCCGACTGGCTTGGGAAGATGCAGCAGCAGCGCCACCTTGCCGCCATCTTATAAGCAGCAGAGTGCGGCTGCTGCCACCTTACCGGAGCAGCAGCATGATGTCGGCAGTGATGATGTCCCGCGCTGCAGCCTCCCGCTCCGCAGCCCGGCTCCGCGGCAGCATCGCTGAGCTGTCCGCAGCCGCATGGGGCGGCTTGAAGGCGGGCACGAGGCGGGACGAGGCTGCACCTGCCGACACCCTGCCGGCGCCCTTGGCGAGGCTGCCGGCCCGGCTGACGGCCCTGCCGCTGCTGCTGTTCTCTTTGCAGGCAGGAGAGGGGAGCAGCAGGCCCCAGGGCGCCAGCTTGCCTGGACTGAGTGGGGGCCCTGCCTGCGGCAGTGCAGCACCCGCCTGCCGCGGGCTGAGCAGCAGGGCTGGGATGGGCGGCAGCTCCGCCGGCGGCGTCGGCTCCGACCAGCCTGCGGCAGCGGCGGCCAGCGGCGCCAGCCGATCAGCCGCGGGCGGCAGCCGCCCCGTCAGCTGCCATGTCAGCATCTCCATAGCTTCCTCTGCTGAGCTGTCAACCTCCATAGGCTGCCTGCCGCCTACACACTCTGCTGCCTGCGCGGGCGCTAGTGATGCCACCGGCACGTCTGGCTGTGTGGTGCTGGCCAAGTTCACAGCCCGCACCGCTGCTGCACCTGAAGCGGCAGCCGTGCCTGCACCGCTGCTGGCAGGAGCCCGGGGCGGCGTAGCCACAAAGGCTCGGAACGCCGCCCATTCTGAGCACGGCTGCGGCGCTTGCGCCGGCGGGGCCTGAAGCTGCGGCCCAGGCCCTGCTGCTGCTGCCGCTGCTGCTGTCCCTGCCCCAACGGTGGCCGAGCTCTGCCCACTGCCAAACAGCTGCTTGGGCGCCAGCACCGCCTGCGACGGCTCTCCCTCCTCGCTGCTGATGCGGCGCCGGCGCGGCGGCTCCCCGCCTGCTGCTGGCTCGCCCGCCGCTGCCGCGCTGGAGCCGCCAGCTGGCGCCGCCTCTGTGCGGCTCTCCTCACCAAACCGGCTGCGCCCCGCCCGCGCCTTGTCGGGCGTCTTGCGCTTGGAGCGCTTGGTGGGAGGCGGGGAGGGCGGGAGAGGGCCGGCGCTCGGGCTGCCCCCAGGGCTGCTGCTGCTGCTTGCGGCGCTGCTGCCACGGGTACCCTGCTGGGCGCAGCGCTGCTCCCATGCAGCGAAGGCCTCATCCCCCAGCCTGAACATCCTGCACAGCTGCCTGGCCACCCGTGGGCTGCGCACCCGCTTCAGCTGCTGGCCGCTGCTGGCCTGCAGCTCCTGGGACAGCTGCAGGCGGGGCGGGGCAAGGCGCAGGGGCTGGCGGCGAGTAGGTGGCGGTGGCAGGTGATGGCTTGTTGCACAGGAGGCACCATGCGCAGCCATGGCACGTGCCAGCCAAGAAAGCCGCTGAGCATGTGTGCGCACCTCTTTGAGGCGCCGCGCCTCCTGCAGGATGCCGGCAGCACCCGAGGCGGCGTCCGCCTCTGCCGCCGCGGCAGCCTCCCTCCTGCGGCACGCGCAGCGGCGGCGCCCAAGGGTCGGCCTTGCATCCCTGGAGCGACACGAATGCCAGGCAGAGCAGCCATGAATCCCAGGCAGTGCATCGGGCTCACAGGCGCTCCATTAGGCGTCGGTGGCGCCGCATGACCAGATCCCGCGCGTTGCTCGGAGCAAACAGGCGGCTGGCGGCCAGGCTCTTCTCAGTCAGCGCAAACAGGCTGACGGCGGTGACGTCCGCCGCCCGCTCCGCATCCGCCAGATGCTTGTTCACAAAGTGGTTCATGAGGGCCTGCAGGCGCAGGCTCTTTTCCGGCGCCTGCAGCACAGGACGGCTGAGGCAGGCGGGTGGGCGGGTGCCGGCCAGGATGCAGGGTGGCGGACCGCGCGGCAGGGGGCTGCCCTGGAGCTGCGGCCAACATCGGTGCAACTGCCCTGCAGCCGTTAGCCTGCTCTATGCAGGTTATTTTCTTCGACATGTTGGGGAGGAGCAAGTCATTGACCAGCTCACCTTGCCGGAGGCCCTCCTGCTCCGTCCATCCATCGCCGGCCTGGCCGAGGCGCCCTGTGCAGGGCTCCTGTCTCAGTCAGAAGCAGTCCCGGGCAAGTGGCCCTCGCAGCGGCCCAGTCTCAGGCGCTGCCTGCAGCCACAGGGGCGATGCCAGTTTGGGGCGATGCGTATGCGGTGAGGCGCAAAGCAGCGGGCCCTGCTCTGTCTTCCCAGCCGAGGTTGAGCGCAGCACACAGCAGGCAGCGGACGCATCCGCGACAGAGATCTCTCCGTAACGCTTCTGTCGCATTACATGAGCCCTGGGGTCTCAGCTGGGACGCTTGCAGTGCAGCTAGCAAGAGGGTGCGGGACTTGAAACGTCGCGTGCGCTCACCCAAGCAGGGAAGCGCTAGCGGCATGCTGGACCTGAACGACCGCCGAACGCTGCTGCTGTGCGGCGCCGCCACGGCGGGAGCCGCCACCGTGTGGCTGGCTCGGCGGCAGCTCACCTCATCAGCCCTCCAGGCCTCCTCCGCTCCCACGAGCTTCGAGTCTTACCTGAGGAACAAGGACGTGGGTAGGAAGGCGGCGCCGCCGCAGCGGTTCGCGGCCACCAGCTTCGAGGCCTACCTGCGCCAGCCGTCCGCGACCGTTGCGGCGGCGGCGGCAGCTCCCACCGCGGCGGCAGCAGCCGCCTCGGCTCCAGCTGCACCCCCTGCCGACGCCAAGCCCGTCACAGTGCTGTACGGCACTGAATACGGCTTCAGCAGGGAGGTGGCGGAGCGGGCCTGCGACGCGCTGCGCGGCGCCGGATTCTGGCCGCAACTGCTCGACATGGCAGGCCTGCCGCGCGGCCTGCCCGCCCTGGCCAGCCACCAGGCGCTGCTGGTGGTGTGCTCCACCCAGGGCGACGGCGTGCCACCCACAGAGGCCCGCGACTTCTGCGAATGGCTGGCCGGCAGCGGCGCGCCGCAGCTTGGCGGCGCCGTGCGCTTCTCGGTGTGCGCGCTGGGCGACAGGTGGGCGCCTGCTGTGCGGTACGCCTCGCCTGGCAGCTGCAGGCACGCCGTGCGGCTCGCATCACTCATGTGACGTGCCGGCAGCCAGGCAGCGCCGGCCCAGGCCTGCCCGCCGGCCCGCCAGGCGGACAGACGGCTCCACCCCCTCACATGCCTCCCCGGCTCCCGCCTTCCGCAGATCTTACCAGCACTTTTGCCGTTGCGGCCACACCCTTGATGCGCGGCTGGAGGCTCTGGGAGCTGCACGCCTGGCGCCACGCGTAGACGTTAACCGGGAGGACTTTTCTGCCATCGACGGCTGGGTGGAAAGCGTGCTAGAGGCGCTGCGCCGCGAGCCGCTCAAGACGGTGGCAGAGCTCGGCGGCTGCGACGCGCTGGCGGCGGCCCCCGCAGCGCAGCAGGGCGCCAAGAGGTGGGTGCAGGGGCGTGGACAGGTCTGCAGGGCGGCGGTGCCTGCTTGTGCTCGAGGGTGGTATGCGTGAGCAGCGGCAGGGGCATGCTCCAGCCCCTGCCGCCCGCCGCTCCACACCCCGTGCGCTCCGGCTGCCGCGCAGGTGGGGCAAGAGCCGGCCTTTCATGGGGCGGGTAGTGGCGGTGGAGGCTCTGTGCACGCTGGGTGGCGGCGACGACAAGAACACGGTGCGGGTGGAGGTGGATCTGGGGGACTCGTGCCTAGAGTATGCTCCCGGCGACGCGCTGGGCATCTGGCCGACCAACTGCCCGCAGGTGCGTGTGGCGGGAGCTGGGTGTAAGCAGGGGAGAGGGTGGGACGGTGGCAAGGGGCGGGTGGCGGGGGCCAATGCGTGTGCTGCAGGCAGGCTGGCCCGCTGCTGGCCTTCCGCTGTCTGCATTTGATGCTCATGCGCGGCCCGATGCAGCCTGCCAGGCAGCTTCACCCCGGTTCGCTCCCCTGCTTGCCAGCCTCCCGACGCCCTGCCTGCGCCAACCGCTCGCCTGCGCCGCAGGCGGTAGAGGAGCTGCTGGGTGTGCTGGGCGCTGACGGCGACCAGCTGGTGCCGGTGCCCGCCTGGCACTATGCCGACCCCCTGCTGCCACCCGGCGCCGCCACCATGCCGCTGCGGGACGCCCTGGCCCGCTGCTACGACCTGCGCCAGCCCAGGCCCGACCTCCTGCCGCTGCTGCACGCCCGGCTGGCGGCCGCGGAGCGGGCCGAGCGGGCCGCGGCCGACAGCGCCGCCGCGGCCGCGGCCGACGGCGCGCGGCGCGGCGGGGCGGGCAAGGGCGGGGGCAAGGGCGGGGGCAGGGGCAGGGCGGGCAGGGGCACGTCAAGGACAAGGACAGCGCCAGCGAGCTCAGCGGCGCGGCGCGGCGGCGGGCCACGGCGGCGGTCCACGCGCAGCT
>NW_005435082.1:593027-612109 GCF_000147415.1 Chlorella variabilis | reverse complement strand
GCGGCGCGGGCTGGGCTGGGCTGGGCTGCGGGTGCGCTGGGGGGCTCCGGCTTGGGACGGCTGGGGTGAAGCCCGCAGGCCGAGCGCTGCCTGCGGCTGGGCGCCTGGCCGCTGGGGGGCAGCTGCCACACTCTGCCGCTGTGTGCGTGCATCGAGCCAGCTTGCACGCCCGCAGCACAGCCCCCACACACGCCCCGCCCCGCCTGCCTGCCCGCCGCGCAGCTGGAGCACCCTCGCCGCGTGCAGGCCACCGTGGCCGTGCTGCGGTACTCCAGCCTGGGCCGCGGCCGCCTGGGGGTGTGCTCCACGTATGTGGGGGAGCGGCTGGCGGCGGGGCAGCAGCTGGCTGTCTACATCCACCGCAACCCAGACTTCAGGTGTGTGTGTGCACACACGTGTGTGGGGATCTGCCTGGGGGGCGCCTGATCTGTGGGGATGCGGCAAGCAGGGCACAGCCGGCTCAGCTGCGCAGGCTGAGCAGCGCAGGGGCGCCCGCGGCGGAGCGGCCAGCCTCCCCTGACACCCGGGTCCCTGTGCTGTGCCTGACGCCGCCGTTCCGGTGTCTCGGCCTCCCCCTGCCGCAGGCTGCCTGCTGACCCCGCCACGCCCATCATCATGGTGGGACCCGGCACTGGGCTGGCGCCCTTCCGCTCGTTCATGCTGGAGCGCATCCTCGGGGCGCAGGTGGGCACATGGGCACACGTGTGGCTGCTCCGACTGTACTGCCCTTTACTGCCGGGCGTGCGCTGCGCCGCAAGCCTGCCGTTGTGCCGTGGCAGCGCCGCGGTGCAGCCAGGGCTCCCGGCCGTGCATTGAGCTGGCCTGGGGGCGCGGCGAGACCCCGACCGCTGCGCGCCTCACCTCCGCCGCCGCCGCGGGCTGCCACAGGCGAGCGGCGCGGGCTTCGGGCCCTGCCTGCTCTACTTTGGCTGCCGCCGCCGCGACCAGGACTACCTGTACGGCCCTCTGCTGGAGGGCTGGGCGGCAGAGGGCAAGCTCACGCTCTTCACCGCTTTCTCGCGGGAGCAGGTAGGCGTGGTGGTGGTGGGGGGTGGGGGGGGGATGAGCCGTGCTGTGGCGGTGGTGGATGGGCGGGCCGCTGGCACCCTCCAGGCGGCTCATTTTTTTGGCAGCAGAGGCCGCCGTGGCAGGACGGACAAGTCCGGCGGTGCATGCCAGAGTGGCGCCTCTGGGGCTGGCTGCCCGCAGGCTGCGCCACACACATGCATGCTTCCTGCACACCAGTCCTGCCGCCGCTGCCGCCCCCCCTACCTGTCCTGCAGGCCGCCAAGGTGTATGTGCAGGACCGGCTAGCAGCCAGCGGGCCGCAGGTGTGGCGCCTGCTGGAGGCGGGGGCTCACTTCTACGTGTGTGGCGATGCCGGTTCCATGGCGGGGGCTGTGGAGCGCCAGCTGCTGCACATCATCGAGGAAGGGCAGGGGCAGGGCCCCGCCGCCGCGCAGGCCTACCTGGCGCGCCTGGCCGAGGAGCAGCGGTACCAGCGCGACGTGTGGCTGTCGTGAGCCGTCGCGCCGCCCTCAAGCCTGCGCCTGCCCGCGACCATGCCCGCACGCCAGCACACACCACCCTCCCACCCAAGCGCACATAAATTTTTCACAGCCCCACAAACACTAAGCACGCACATTCACACTGCACACTGCAACCCAAATTCACGCTCCTTGTAGCCGGCAACGCCTGCTTTTGAGAGGCCGCCATTTCCTCGTTTCACCCTCCTGATTCCTCTCCCATCTTCCTTCGTTTTTCCTTGAATTAGTGACCTCTCTAGATTGTGGCTGGTCCACTTGACACTGCACCGTCGCTCTTTTTCCGCGGGCCGGTGGGTTGTTGATCCCCTGCCGCCCCCCTCCCAGCGTCCGCTGAACTGCCTTTCATGCCATACTTGTGTTGTCTTCCTGCACAATCCATCTGCATCATTTGCACTGATTTCTGCTGTGGCGTTCCTGATAAAATCAGCACCATTCATCCATGTGTAAATCCACCTCTTGGCGGCGTGTGCAGGAGAGTTGGCAGTTGCCAGCAGGGCGGCTGTAGGGTTTTACCAGGGGCGCTACCATCGGCGCAGCGATCCATGCGCTCACACATCATTAGCAATCGGTGAAACTGAAGGCGCCGATGCAAGGGCGCACTGAGCCCAGGCAGGAACAACTTTTGTTTCGCCCTTTCTTCGCCTGCCAACCCGAAGCAACAAGCTCCCAGGAGTTCTGATAGCTGCGCCCGCTCTGGCGTGCTTGCTGCAGACTCGCCAGGCCTTCGCCAGGCCCTTGGCCCTTTCAAAGTTGCTCACCTCCGCCCGTTTGGCCTGGCGCCTGCCAGCAAGAGCCAGTGGCACTGAAAACCGTCGCAGGAGTGGTGCAGAGGCGCCAGCAGCAATGATCTGCGCGCGGCAGCGCCCCAGCACCGCCGCCGCCTGGCTGAGCGGCGGCCAGCGGCCCGGGGCCGCACACCGGCGGCTGCGCGCTGCCGCCCCAGGTGCATGCAGAGGCCGGCGCAGCCTGCGGGTGCAGGCATCTGGGTTGCGGCAGAGCAATGCGGTGCTGCGAAAAGGCCAAGGTGAGTCGCTGAGCGCTCTGTGTGCAACCGACACTGGCAGGCGGCAGGCGGTTTGCGCCTCCAGCCTGCCAGCAACTCAGGGCACACATCTTGGCCCTCCCAAGCCAGGTGTTATTACATGGGTGTTATGTAGCTCCGCTGCTGCCGTTGGCTGCACACCCAGGCAGTCTCCCGCTCCACGACCGTGCCATGTGCCCACCTGTCGCCTGGCTGCCTCCCCAGCTTCCAACCCCCCGCCGCCGTCGCCTGCCCGCCCACGTCCCTTGCAGTTGTGGCAGACCCTGCAGGGGTCCCGCACCGAGGGCAGGAGGCGGCGGGCGTGTCGTACGTCAAGGGGCCAACCGATGTGCCGCTGCTAGAGGAGACGCTGGGGCAGTGCTTGGACCGGACGGCCAAGGCGAGCTGCTGCCGCTTGTGCTGCTGCTGCTGCTGGTCCTGCTGCTGGTGGTGGCTGCTGCTGCTGCCGCTGCTGCTGGCAGATTGTGGAGCGCCGCATGCCGCCTGACTTTCCACGCAGAGTGGCAGCGTAAGAACGCCTGGGGTTGCCTGGGAGCTGAGTGTCATGTGCCTCCTTGCCCGTGCCCGCTGCCTGCAGGCCTTCCCGACCCACGATGCCGTGGTGAGCCTGCACCAGGGCGTGCGGCTGAGCTACCGAGAGTTCCACGCCGCGGTGGAGGAGGTGGCTCGCGGCCTGCTGAGCCTGGGGGTGCAGGTGCGCAATGGCTGACGGGGCAGGGCATGGGGCAGCGCAGGGCAGGCAGAGGGACGGAGCAGTCCGCTCCCTTCCTTGCCACCACCAGGCGCATGTGTAGCATGCTGCAGCGCCGTCCAGTGGCCCAGCCCTCACCCGCGCTGTGCATTCATGGGCCGCTGGGGGTTGGCCCAACATGACTCCAGCGTGTGCGGCTGCCTGCCCTGCCGCCCGCAGCTGCAGAAGGAGGACCGTGTGGGCATCTGGGCGCCCAACTGCGCGGAGTGGGCGGTGCTGCAGTTTGCCACCGCCAAGATTGGGGCCATCCTGGTGCGTGGCGGTATTCCTTCTTTCCAGCCGAAGCCTGCACGGCGGCTGTGTGCAAGGGACGCGGCCTGGCTTGGTCGAACAGCATCCAGCTCCTGTGCTGGCTCAGTGCACCGGGCCCCGATGCGCTCCATGCGCCCGATGGGCTCCCCGCCTGCACCCCGCCTGCGCCTCGCCTCCCTCGCAGGTCAACATCAACCCCGCGTATCGCGCCTCCGAGCTCGCGTACGCGCTCGGGCAGGCGGGGGTGTCTGTGCTGGTGCTGGCGCCCGGCCTGCGCGGCGGCCGCGGCTTTGTGGAGATGGCTGAGAGCGTGCGGAAGCAGACACCGCAGCTGCGCCTGCGGCTGCTGCTGGCGGAGGAGGGCCTGCCGGAAGGTGGGCTGGTGTGGGGCCGATGCTGGGTGGCTGGCGGCGGCAGTGTTGTGTGCGCGTATGTGTGTGTGCAGAGGTGGCCGGTGCCAGGGAGCAGGCACGCACGCGACCGAAAGGCTCTCCTGCCTCCTCGCCGACCGCGCGCTGCCGCTGCCTGCCCGCCGCTCCTCCGCAGGCTACCTGAGCTGGCGGGCGGTGTGCGAGGCGGGGCGGGCGCCCGCGCTGGCGGCGGCGCTGGCTGAGCGGCAGGCGCAGCTGCAGCCGGAGGACCCAATCAACATCCAGTACACCTCGGGTGAGCTGGAAAGCCAAGGGAACCGCAAACCAGAAAGAAACACTAACGACGTGTTGTGCTGTGCTGTGCTACGCTGCGCCGTGCTACGCTGCGCCGTGCTGTGCTGTGCTGTGCTGTGAAACAGAGAACGTGGGGCCACATGCATATGCCACGCGCGCATGCCGCCCGACCACGCACCCGCCCGGCGTGCGCCCGCAGGCACCACTGGCTTCCCCAAGGCCGCCACCCTGTCCCACCGCAACATTCTGAACAATGGCCTCTTCATCGCCCGCACCTGCCTCTACACGCAGCACGACAGGTGGGCGCACGGGTCTCCTTGCGGGGTCAGGCCCTGGTCTGGCCTCTAGAGTTGGCCTGCTGCTTGCCCTTCGCGGGCTCGCCTGCCCCACCGGCCCTGGCCTGCCATGCCTCCCCCGACCTGCCCTGCGCTGGCGTCTGCTGCCCTCCCATGCGCCCCACCCTCACCCTCTCTCCCAGGCAGCCACTGCCCGTACACAGACATCTCCCTTCCCACGTGCCCACCCACCACTGCCCACCACTGCCCACCCTCTCCCGCTCCCTCCCTCCCTCCCTCCCTCCCTCCACGCGTGCCCCCCTCTGCCTGCCCAGGGTTTGCATCCCCGTGCCCCTCTACCACTGCTTCGGCATGGTCATCGGCAACGCCGCCTGCGTGGCCTCGGGCGCCGCCGCCATCTACCCGGCAGAGTCGTTCTCGCCGGAGGCCGCCCTGGCGGCGGTACAGGCGGAGGGCTGTACCTCGCTGTACGGCGTGCCCACCATGTTCATCGCGGAGCTGGCGCTGCCCACGTGGGTGGTAGTGGTGGTGTGCTGTGCTGTGCTGCGCTGTGCTGTGCTGTGCTGCGCTGTGCATGCTGTGGTTGTCTGGGTGGCTGTGGTGAAGGGCAGCGGCTGTCGTCTGCCGCTACTTGTTGGCCTGGTCTGGGTGGGGCCTCCACGAGTTGGATGTGTCTGACTGCATCCCGCGCCGCAATGGCGCCTGTACCGCTGTATTGCCCTGCAGTTTCAAGCAGTACCGCCTGGACAGCCTGCGCACGGGCGTGATGGCGGGCAGCCCGTGTCCGGTGGAAGTCATGAAGAAGGTGGGGCCCACCTGACTGTTGACTCCCCCGGGAGGGCAGCCAACCAGGATGCTGGCGCTGGATGTGTAATCCTCCCCCCTCTGCAGCCTGCCTCTCGTCACCCTGACCCGAGTTGCTCCCTGCCTGACCGCCTGCCTACCTGCCTGCCCGCCCCGCGGACGTCTGCCCGACGTGCCTGCCCGCCTCCTACCCTTTTCCCACGCTGTGCCTGCCCTGCTGCCCTTCACAGGTGCGCACCGAGATGCACATGGGCGACGTGACCATCGCGTACGGCATGACGGAGACCAGCCCCGTCTCCTTCCAGTCCAGCGTGGAGGGTGGGTGGTGGCGGGGTGGAGGGGGGAGGGCGGGGTGGAGGGTGGGGTCGAATGCGGGTTGCACGACACAGCCAGGCCGCTCTGCCTTCTCGCCCCTGCGCCCGCCGTCGTCGCCGACCCGTCCGGCTGCCCATCCAGCTGCCCTGCCTCCCAGCCCCACCTCCCAGCCCCGCCCCCCGCCCCGCTGGCCCGCAGACCCCGTGGACAGGCGCGTGTCCACCGTGGGGCGCATCCACCCGCACCTGGAGGCGCGGGTGGTGGACCCAGGCACCTGCAAGACGCTGCCGCACGGCTCGGTGGGGGAGCTGCAGGTGCGGCGGCCTCCCTCGCCTCCGCCGCCATTGGCTGCATTGTCCGCTGCCCCCGTGCTGTCTCCTCATGCTGTCCTCGGCGGCGCTCGCCGGCCGGCTGCGGCTGCGGCGGGCAGCCCGCGCGGCGGGGCATGCCAAAATCTGGGGGCGTGCATGGTTGGACGGCTGGTGCCTGGGCTCCGCCACGCCGCCGTGCATGTGCGTGCTGCCCGCTCCTGCTGGTTGGACTTGTTTGGAGGACACCCACCAGCCTTCTTTGTGCCCTGCGAGAGCTGCAGGTGCGGGGATACTCTGTGATGCTGGGATACTGGGGCGACGCCGCCAGCACCGCTCAGGCAATAGACCAGGTGCGGCGCAGCGAGTGGGCGGCGGCGGCTTGTGTGTGTGTGTGTGTGTGTGCCACGACAGTGTGGTGTCGGCGACGGTGGCAGTGACCGCGGCGGCGGTGGCGCACCTGCGCGCAGCGGCGTGTGGTGGGAGGCGCTGCCGCTGGCACCGCGCCGCCCGTCCTCCTCGCCCCTCGCCGCTGGTGCTGCATCTCAAGCCGCCTCCTGTGCCCGTGCGCGCACCCGTTCATTTGTGTGTGTTGTGTGTGGGTGCAGGAGGGTTGGATGCGGACGGGCGACCTGGCCACCATCGATGCCCAGGGCTACTGCAACATCGTGGGGCGCATCAAAGACATGATCCTGCGTGGCGGCGAGAACATCTACCCTCGGTGCGCCTCCCTGCGCCGCCCTGCTGGGCCGGGCTGTCCTGGCGCTGGCAGAGCCTGCTGGGAGGAGGGAGGGGAGGCCTGCGGGCTGGGTGGCGGAGGCTTGCGGCGCGGCGCCAGGCAGGCGGGCGGGCGCTGGCCTTGCAGGCCCTCGAGCAGGGTCAGCGGCACGGGGCAGGCGTCTGGTCTGGCAGGGCCCCTCCTGCTCGGCGCCCTGTGCAGCGCTGTAGGCTCATCCCCACTACCCACACTCCGGCTCGCCTCCTCCCTGCCACCCATGCCGCCGCCTGCAGCGAGGTTGAGGAGTTCCAGCACACCCACCCCGCGGTGGCAGACGTCCAGGTGTTTGGCGTTCCCAGCCGCCTGTACGGCGAGCAGGTGTGCGCCTGGGTGAAGCTCAGGTGAGGCCGGGGGGGGCATGTGGCCGTGCTGGGGGGTGGGTGTGAATGCGGGATGGGTAGCTGCACTGCGTGCGTAGCAGACAGGCAGGCGGCCAGAAAAGTGTGTGTGCATAGCAGCAGGCAGGGACCCAGCGCGGTGTGAATGTGCACACCGCTGTTCACCACCCACGGGCGGGCACGCTAGGGTTCGTTGCTGCAGGGACGGCTTCTCGCACGTCGGGCGCGCGGAGCTGCGGGAGTTCTGCCGGGGCAAGATTGCGCGGTACAAGGTGCCACGGTACTGGAAGATGGTGGACAGCTTCCCCATGACCGTGTCGGGCAAGCCCCAGAAGTACCTGATGCGGGAGCAGGCGGTGCAGGATCTGGCCCTGCCGCCCGCGCGGCGCTAGCGCAGCCTCGAGTGTGAGAGCGGCCCCAGGTGCTGCGCAGCCGCCCACCTTGCCCCTGTTGTCCCCGCTCCCAGTTGATTGATTTTCGTATGCCTTGACACTGCTTCCTTTTGCGCCGCCGCGCCAGCCGCAGCGCTGCACCCCTTCTACTGTGTTTCCCATACCTGATCGACTTTAAGCTGCTTTCCCAGTGTTTTCCATTCTCCCGACCATCTCTTATTGTCCCAGGGAAGCTCGGCTCTCACCTCCCTTTTCTCCCTCCCCACGTTTCTCGGTGCAAGTGCGATATTTGCCCTTCCTCCCAACTGCCTTTACAAGTGATGCCGTTCATGTGCAAAGTGTGAACACGCAGCACGAAACAGGCACAGGGAGGCAGCACTGCAGGAGGTCGCCTCCACACGGTGTGGCGGCATGTTGCCCCGCCTCACGCTGTCAGCATCCTGTGCGGTCATGCATTCCGTCCATGCGCATAATTGGCCACGTGCTGGTCGCAATCCACAATTCAGGATGCCGCCCACACAACGTGGGCCGCGAATTGTCTGTTGCGCTTGCCGCTGAGTGCGGCGGCATCGGTACACCGCACAGGCGGCAACCGTACCGCCACCCGCCAGCCATCCTCATTCGACGCAGCCAGATCGATCACGCTGCAATCCCTGCCCGCCTGCCGATGCTCGCCCAGGGCAGCGCCCCTCCCCTGCCTGCCACTCCAAACTTCTCGAACCTCTAGCCCTTCCTGCCGAGCTGCCCGCGCTCCCAGCCGACCCCTGCTAGCAGAGCAGGTCGTCGGCAGCCAGGAAGCGCATCGCCGCAGGACAGGCGGCAGGAGCCTGCAGCGGCGCCGTCTGGCTGCCGCTGCAGGCATATCCTGTGGCGACTGAGCAGCACGCCTGATGGCGGTCTGGGGGCAGGGCGACCCGCGCTGGCTGGTGGAGCACAGGGATGATGGGAAGAACGTCAACAACTGTAAGTTTGGTAGAGTGGGCAGGGGGCAACAGCGGCGGTGGAGACACAGGCGATGGTGCTCGTTGGTCGCCCGCATGGACTGAGCAATCTAGTATGCGCTGTTCCCTTCATTGCAGGGCATTGGGTGCGTTTGGCTCATGCTTGGTGTGGGCACACCTGCCGCCTTGCGCTGCCGCTGTCCGGCAGCTTGCTCTGGCCTGTGCCGCCAGTTGCCAGGCGGCGGCAGTCGCTCGCTGCACACCCCCGTCTCTCCTTTGACCCACCTCACCTTTCCCCTTACCCCTTGCCATTCTGCCTTGCTGCGTATTTGCCTGCCTGCCTGCCTGCCTGCATCCGAGCAGTCTGAGAAGAACAGAATGGAGTGGACCAAGCAGCGGCTGGCGGAGCTGCTGCCGGGGCTGGAGGCGCCGGCGCTCGAGGTGGCGGGCGCGTCCCGGGACGGCGGCGTCACTTCCTACACGGCACGGGTGAACCAAGTCAAGAGCGTGACGGGGGAGGTGCGTGTGGCGGGCGGAAGCAAGGGCGCGCGGCTCCTGGGCGCGTGTGTGTGTAAACGTGCACCGCGATGCACGGCGGGGTGGCTGCTTCACCTGGGTGTGGCAGGCAGGCAGGCAGCGGCCCGGCGCCTCTGGTGGTCTGCCACGCTTGGTCGCTGCAACACCCCATGACCCACACGACCACCATCACCACAGAGCGCAACCCGACAAAAGCACTCCTTGCGTGTTTCCTCGAGCCGCCATCTTCATGTTCCCCCAATTGCCTGAACCGCTGCTGCCCTCTGCCTCCTGCTGCCGCAGGCCATGCTGACCACCCGCAAGGGCAACAAGCGCTTTGCCTTTTACGACCTCAAGATAACCCTGGGCTGGGAGGCAGCCCCGCCGCCGGCAGCACCCGCAGCAGCAGGCGCGGCGGAGCCGCAGCGGGCGCCCATGGTGGCAGCGCCGCCGGCAGATGCCGCGGCCGAGGCGCTGGCGGGCCCCAGCCTGGGCGGCGCAGGCGAGGCCCCGGGCGCGGGCGGCGGGGAGGCGGACGACGGCGGGGACGAGGGCGAGGACGAGGCTGGCGGCGAGGTGGCGGCAGCAGCGGAGGAGGGCGGCATCACCGGGGAGCTGACTGTGGGGGAGTTTGGGAGCGGGTCGGATCACGATGATCTGGAGGTGACGTGCACCGCCACAGGTGTGTGTGTGTGTGTGTGTGTGTGTGTGTGTGTGTGTGTTGTAGCTGCCGCCTAGCTGCCTGGCCGCCCGGCAGCGCGACACCCCGCAAGCCCCCCCCCCGCCTGCTGCTGCTGCTGCGTGCGCCCTGCACTTGGGCTGGTGGTGGCACTGCTGCTGGCGTGCGCAGGCAGCGGATTGCCGCCGGCTGGGGTTCACAGGTCCAACCAAATTGCCCTGCCGCCGCCGCTGGTGCGCCCGTGCAGGCGGCAGCGATGGCAGCGAGCGGGAGCGGCTGCGGCGGCACGTGCAGGCCGCGCTGTGGCCGCTGGTGCTGGAGCGGCTGGAGCAGTATGTGCGAGAGCTGAGCGAGGCCTGACGCGGGCGGCGGCGGCGTCTGGTACTGTGGGCGGCGGCTGCGGCGGTGATCGGGAGCGTGGCCGTGCAGCCGTCGCATGTGTCTCCGTCCACCATTCTGATAGAATGATTCCATATCTAAACCAGCAGCACCGCCAGGGCATACTTTGGGAATGGTTTGCGCATGTATGCGACGGCGCCGGCGGCGGCTGGGCCAACACGACCACCACGTTCAGCACGCGGACCAGCATCATCAGCGGTTTTGGCTGGGGCGCATATCCCGCCCGTTTATCCATCCCTTACGGGCTTCGGACAGCAAACGGACTCCCGAAAGAGCTCAGCTGAAGGTCGCAGCGTGCGGGCTTGCTCAGGCGCGGAGCCCTTCCCGCGCACAGGCTGTGTGGTGAGGGGCGGTGTCAAAACGGAAGCGTGATGATTAGCGGAGAACGGGCAGTGGCCTCCGCTGCCCGTGCCCGTCCCGCCCGTGGGACAGCCCTGGGCCCAGGGCAGGGTACCCTGCCCTGGCTTACCCTGCCCCCTCAAGAGTTGCTCTGCAGGGGAGCAATGGCGTCCGACGCACATGAAAAGTGGTGCGAGAGGGAGGAGCTGCTGGCAGCCTGTATGCCTTCCTGCACCGCCCTGCCAGCTCCCTGCAGACGGCGACCGCCGTCGTCGGCTTCCTCGACATGTGGCGCCGCTTTGTGGCGCATCTGGTGAGCTGGGCAGGCCATCCATGCGTGATGCGCGCTTCCAGTGCTTTGGTGCATCCAGGCAGCCAGAGTTTGGTGTCAGTCGAGCGGACTGCCAGTGAGCGCAATGTGACAACCCGCCCCGTCGCTACCGGCAAGCAGATGCCAGCAGTGCAAGGGCGCAACAGCCTTGCTTGCCGTAGGTACCGCCCTGCACCCCCGCACCCAACAAAGCTGTCCTCAATCCACCGGTCTGCTTGCGGCGTTTGGGCGTGGGCCAGGCGCAGGAAGCTGCCGGCAAGGACACAGCTCTGCCGCCGCCAGTCTGGCCCCGGCTGCCTGCCGCCGACCTTAGCTGCCTGGCAGAGGCGGTGCGCTTCGTGGCCTGTGCCCAGAGCGCTTCTTTCTTCCCGGAGTACGGCTGCTGCCTGCTGATGGCACCTCCCGGCATGCCAGACACCCAGCCAGTACCAGGCAGCCTTGCGCTGATCCTGGTGGGCTTGGATCGCTGGCGCTTTATCACACACAGGTGCGTTTGTTGGCGGCGCGGACCCGTTGCTCCATGCACGCGCCGCGCCTGCTTTGCCTGCCTCCCCTAACAGCAGCTGCTGGCCCCTCTGCCCTCCTGCCTCTCCATTCCCATCTCTGCTGCCATCCCCTGGCCCCCATCTCGCAGCACCGACGACGGTGCCATCAGCCACACGGCAGAGAGCGGCGAGGGCACGGTGGTGCACTGCGGCGTGCTGCCGGCCGAGCAGATGGCAGGCTTCCGGGCGGCCCTGAGCGGCGCCCTGGCCAAGGCGGCGCAGCGCAAGGGCGACGAACGCTCTGCGGCTGGGGGCGGGCAGGGCCACCAGAAGACGCCGGCGATGGTGCGCGCCCTGGTGCTGCAAGCGCTGGACCAGCTGGAGGCAGATGAAGAGGACGAGGTGCCGGAGCGGCAGCCGCAGGGCGGTTTCACCGACGTCGGGTTGCACACAGGCGGCGCGCCGCGAGACACCGCATGGCCGCTGGTCCGCGAGGCCATCAGGGTGCGTTGCCAGGGCCTGCTGGGCCTGCTAGGCCTGCTGAGCCTGCTGTACTTGGACGACTAGCGAGCACCTGCTGACGGGTTCCTCGCTGGAACTTGCTTGGGCCTGCTTCCCTTCACCACCAAGCTTTTGTTACCACACCTCCGAGTGTCTGCCCCTGTCTGACCACCCTCGCCGCCCCCTTTTAATGTGCACGTGCAGGCAACACTGGGCCACGTCAGCACCTGCCGCAGCCCCTCCCCCGACCTCTTCCAGCTGGCAGAGGCCCACCTGCATCTGTGGCTGCTGCAGCGTCAGGTGCCGCTGGTGGTGAATGGCTCAGCCACCTCGACGGCGCTGAATGCTGCCATGCAGATGACGGCGGCTGTGGCCAGCGTGGGCGGCGAGCTGGCCGAGCAGGCGCACGACGTGGCACACTTTGAGGCAGCCTGCAGAGCGGCCCGGCTGGCGCTGGAGGGCGCCAGAGCAGCGCGGGTGCAGGCGGCCGCCAGCGATGCGCAGCTGCCAGCCCTGGCTGGGCCAGACTCGCCCTGCGGCCCCGGCAGCTACCGCCTCCCGCGCGGCGTTTTGCCGCCGCTCGCCGGCCCTCAGGCTGAGGGAGGCGGCCTCGAGGAGGCCATTGAGCGGGAGGGCCGCAACCTGGGCTCGCTGCTGCTGCCGCCAGAGCGCCCGCCAGGCCAGCTGCCGTTTGCCGACCTGCTGGCAGCACTGTCCGCCGCCCGGCAGCACCAGGGCAGCGTGGTGGCACAGCACGCGCTGTGCATGGTGGAAAGAGAGATGTTCCAGTGCGCCGTGCAAGGCTTTGGCGCGAAGGCGCGCCTGCCAGAAACAGAGGTGGATTCCCTGGTGGAAGTGGTGAATGCCTACCTGCTGGGTGAGTGCCTGGCTGCTGGGGTCCTGCCTCGGAGTGGGGAATGTTTCATTCTGTGAACTCCAGCCAATCCGCCCTGCTGTTCTGGAGTGCTTGCTCAGCTGCGCAGCCTCGACGGTCGGACCAGCAGCTGCCTGCCATAGTTGGCTGCCAGTCTCGACACTTCCCCACGCCCCTCCCTGCCCATGCGCAGCGCTGCACACGTTCCAAGGCGGGGGGGCCAGCGAGCCCCGCATGCAGGCAGACCTGCGGAGCCGCGGCGTGCTGGTGGTGTGGGTGGCGCTGTGCATGGTGCACGCCGCCGCGGCCCACGCCCACCCGCTGCTGCAGCAGTACGGGGTGGGCGTCAACTGGGCCGACCTGCGCCACCTGGCGCTCAGCGACAGGACAGCTGTGGACGCCATGCTGGCGACGGCGCGGTACCTGCGGGAACACAGCCGCGGAAGGGGCGTGTTCACGCTGCGCGATGGCGGGCAGGCCACGTTTGAGATGGCAACGCGGTACGGCCAGCAGGACGGCCGCCTGCAGCAGCTGTGGCGGGCAGAGGTGGTGGCAGCAGAGCAGCGCCAGGCGGGGCATTGGGACGAGGTGCGGCGCAAGCAGGCGCTGGCGGCGGACCTGCGGGAGACGCTGGCCAGGCAGAAGGAGGCGGCGGAAGCAGCCAGGCGGCGAGTGCGTGCAGCACATGACTACTTATCTATTTACTATGGCGATGACAGGGAGGAGCTGCGGGCGGCTCAGGTCCAACTGGTCCACGCCGAGCAGCTGTGTGATTCCACACAGAAGGAACTCACAGCAGCGCTGCAGCCTCCGCCGCCCGTCATCCAGCCGCTGCCCAAGGGCGCCGCCACCGCGGCCGCCTGGCTCTTCTTCCTTTACATGCCGCCCCTCCTCAGGTGAGGCTACTGGTGCATGTCGATGGTGTCTGGTGTGTGGGCTTGAGCTGGGGATGCAGTGATGAGGTGCAAGCTGCTTGGCCGCCGCTGCGGTTTGTTGGAATGCACCCATCTCTGCTGAGCCCTGCGTTATGCTGCGTCCGCCTCGCACCTGCTGCAGGCACCTGGCCCGCACCACCTTCCTGGCGCAGATGCGGCTGCTGCCACAGACCGCTGATGCGCTGGAATTGGTGCGTGTCGAGGAACCCAAGACCAGGCTGGCCTCTCACTACAACAACCACCAGGCCTCACCTTACCTTGCGGAGTCCACCGACCGAACCGGCAGCGATGGCGTCCCAGCCCTCGTTCGCTTTGTGTCAAATAGGGAGGTACCTCGCCCCGACACGGTGCGCCCTGCTGGAAATGCAGCAAGATCTCAATGCCAGCGGCCCTGCCTGGGAGCTGTGCCTGCTGGCCGTCTCTGCTATGCTGCGCAGTTCTCCCGTGTGTTCTCCCCAGGCACCAATGCCTCCCTTCTCCCCTGCACTGCACTGCACACCAATGCCTCCCTTCTCCCCTGCACTGCACTGCAGGTCCGGCTACACTCTGTGGACCACTGCGCATGGGCTATTCCTCTGCGCATCAGGGCATCTGGCACCCCGACACCCTGCCACTGCGCATGGGCTGGCAGGGCAGTGGCAGCGCGGCTGATGGCGCTCTGGGCAGCTGCGGCTGGCTTGACCCCTGGGCTGCCGTACCACAGGCGCTGGTGGTGCAGGCATTCACCGAGAAGCTGCCGGCAGCCGCGGCGGCGCTGCAGTGGGCGATGCCGCTGTACGGCGGGTGCGCCGCCACAGCCTCCAGCCGCGGCAACCTGGCGATCGCGCAGCAGGACCAGCGCCCGCAGGACCAGCTCTCCAAGCCGGGCTACCTTGCGCTGTGCACGCTGCGGGCCTACCCTCTCACCCAGTACCGCCAGCTGTGTGCCGCGCTGCGCCAGCGCATCCTGCCGCTCGACCATCCCGCTGTGCAGACGCTGGTGAGGCAGGCGCTCTACCACTGCGGCCAGCTGACTGACAGCACTGCAGCTCCCACGCTGCTGTGGCGCACCGAGTGGGAGGTGCCAGGTGGCGTGCTCGACACGCTGGCTGCTGAGCTGGCCAGCCTGGCGGATGAGCTGAGCGACTCGCCACGTCAGCACGGCGCCGTGCTGCTGCTGGGAGAGATGGCGGCCTACCTGTCCGCCTGGCACACGCCGTTGCGGGCAGTGGCGAGGCGCTTTGCGGCTGCGGCTGCGCGGTGGGCCGAGGACCTGGAGGCTGAGGCGCAGGAGGCGCCACCCGACGAGGCACGCCCCGTGCGGGCCAAGCAGTGCCTGCTGCGCATGACGGCCCTGCTGTGCCACGCCAGCGGCCAGCTCAGCACGGCAGACGTGCAGCAGCTGCTGAGCCTGGCGGTGCTCGCCCACCACGGCAGCATCTACGGCAAGGGCAAAGACCTGGAGGCGCACCTGGAGCGGCTGCAGGTTGGGGGCTGTGCTGGGCTGCTGCTTACACTTTGGTTCTTGCTCAGATGCTTCTTGCTCAGAGGGCATTCATGCAGGGAGCTGCCTGGGACCCTGCTGTGCTTGCCTGGCCCCTTTGGATGGCAGCTCGAGCCTGGGCAGCCTCCCACCAGCCGCCGCAGCTCCCCGACCCGCTCCCCACCTCCCCACCCCTCCTGCAGGTGCTGTGCCACTGGACTCTGGCGCGGCGCCTCGATGAAGTGCTGACCACGGTGGCGCGCAAGCCGGCCGTGCTGACGGCCGCGCTGCGCCGCGTGCTGCAGTTTGCGCCCGCCGACCTCTACTGGAGGAGCATGTTGTTCGAGGGCCCTCCCGCGCTGCCCGCTGCCAGCTTCCGCGCCGAGCACGGCGGCCACCTCTACTCCATCAACTGCCTGGACGGTACCGTGCTGCTGGACGGCGGCGAGCTTGTGGTGGTGGAGGTGGAGGCAGCAGGAGGGCGCCGCATGCAGCTGCTGGACCCAGGGGACGGCGAGGGCGGCGGCAGCTGGGGCGCCGAGCTGCCAGTGCGCCTGCGCGAGCTGCACAGCCACTGGCTCTGCAGGTGAAGTGTGGTGTGGTCGCCCCATGGCACTACCTGCCATGACATGCGCACACCCCAACACCTGCACCACACTGCCCGGTCATGCTGTCCCGACTCTCTCCTTTCCTGCCTGCCCGATTCTTGCAGGGAGGAGCGTGCGATTGTGCTCCGGGCCCACCACTTCCGTGACCATCAGGCAGCCTTCATCCTGCAGTGGCAGGAGGAGACGCGCTGCCGCCCACTTGTCCGGCAGCGCAGCCGCAGCCGCAGCCGCAGCCGCAAAAGGAGGCCGAGCGCCCCTGCCGCTGCTGCGGCAGTCGAATTTGTGGTTCGCCGCGTGCCGACGCACCTCAGCGAGAGACATGCCTGGCCGGAGCTGCTGACTCAGCACGACTGCCACCTCACCGATCAGCTGGTGCTGCACGACTCCCCAGTGACGCAAGTGCTCTCCAAATTCGAGCGCCTCAAGTTCATCCACACCTACATCCCCGCCGGCACCAGCGCCAGCGACGGCAGCAGTACCAGCGGCAAGGCCAGCACAGATAGCGGCGGCGGCGGCAGCGGCGAACCCAAGGGTGCCTCCCCGCCTCCCTGGCAGATGCGGTTTAACCTGCCGCGATCCGGCCTGGAGTTTGAGCTGCGAGGCGGCCAGCTGCTGTCCCGGGATTATGCCGACTATGAGCTGGCTCCCTGCCAGCAGCTCTGGAAGGATGCTGGCACCAGTGGTGGCGATGGCCGGCAGGCTGTGTTTTCCCTTCCCGATTTCAGGCAGTACCTAGTACTGCAGTCCTGCCAGCATGGCAGCTCCAACACAGTGGCGGCAGTCCAGCCAACGCTGGTGGTGGTGCCAGTGGGCAGTGTGCAGCGGCAGGCGGAGCAAGTGACTCTGATGCACAGCGATGCCAGCGGCGACACGATCCAGGCGAGTGCCGCATTGCTGGCAGTCCTTCGCTTCTGCCTGACTGCCTGCTTTACCGCTTGCCTCACTGCCCACTGGCCAGGTGAAGGATCCGCTCTCTGGTTACGCGCAGGTGCCCTGAAACCCTGTGCCCCCTGCCCCATGCTACAGGTGCATCGTTACGACATCCACCCCCGCTTTGGCCACCTGCGTGCCCGCTCCATCCCCGCCCGGCTCCAGCTGGCTGCTCTGTACGCAGCTACCGGCTCGCTGCTGCCAGACCCTGTCAGCCGCATGACCGGCGCCCAGCAGGCCATGGCACTGCTGCGACAGTGCTGGACCACGCAGCCGCTGAGCGAAGGCGAGCTGCAGCAGCTCCGCAGCGCAGCATGCCTAGGAGGTAAATGGCTTACTGCCTGGCTCCTGACTGCGTGCTTGCTTGAGACATGGGATCTCATCACGGCGGCAGCTTGGCATCAGCGCAATGCCTGCAGCACGTATGTGCTGCTGCCGCTCCTGCGCCTGGCTCCCAAGCTGACATCCTGCCTCTCCGTTCCCTCCCCGTGGTGCCTGCAGGGCACATGGCTGCCGGCCTGCGGCTGCTTGCCCATGAGCTACAGTGCAGCGCCAGCCAGCTCAACAGCTTGCATTACCCGCCCCCAGAGGCACTGCCAGACCACTGCCAGCCCCCAACACTTGACCCCGAGTGGGCTGCAGCTTACGAGCAGGAGCGGCGCCGCCACGGCAGCCACAACCCCCGCCTGCTGCTGACCTCAGAGGAGGAGCAGCGCGCGACGGGGCAGGCAAGCGCGGCCGTGGGGCCGCCGCTGTGGCGGCGGCGGCGGCTGTATCAGCCCATTGAGGTGCCGGCCTGTCCCGTGGCAGCAGACATAGTGCGGGACGTGGAAGCAGCCCTGCAGCAGCTCGTGGTGGTGCCAAAGCGGGTGGCGGTCGCCCCTGAGTATCCACTACGCGCCGCTGGGGGCAAAGGTGGAGCACAGGGCACCCCTCTGGCGGGCCAGATGCATGCTGAGCTGCAAGAGAGCTGGGAGGAGCACCACAAGCACCCGGAGCCGGTGGCGGTGACGGCAGGCTGCCGGCAGCACATCCTGCAGGCCAGGGTGAGCAGCCAGGGAGAGTGCGGCCGGCGCATGTGTTGCGGCAACACATCTGTGTTTGCCTGCAAAGGAGCGTCTCGCCCTCGCCATCCTGCCTCGACTGCCTCCTTATCCGACGCCTCTCTCGCTGGTCCCGCATGATGCTGCCATGCAGGCCAGGGTGGAAAGTCTGCGCATGCAAGCCGAGGCCTACCTTCACACCCACCTGGCAGCCGTGCCGGACACAGTGGGCGTGCCGTGCGCTGGCTTCCGCATGCGGCAGGCCAGCGGCTGCGCTGCGCAGCACGGCCCGCTGGACCTGCTGTCTCTGGCGCTGCGCACGGGGTGCCAGCTGGCGCTGCAGCTCAACCCATTCCTGTCCGACACCTCGGCGGCCCGCCTGCGGAAGGGGTCCCACGTGTGGCTGCAGGTGACTGCAGGCAGGCGGGAAGACAGACAAGCTGCTGTTGCTGGCAGGCCTGCACTCCTGCCTACCAGCCACCCACCCCTGCCTCCCCGCCCCGTGCCGACGAATATGTGCCTGCCTGCCGCCTGCCCGCCCGCCTGCAGCTGTGTGTGCTGGAGGACCGCTTGGGGCGGCTGGAGCGGCTGGCTGCAGACCCAGCGGCCACACCCCATCTCATCCAGGTTTGCTGCCGTGGCTGCTGCCGCACCCTGTGATGCGTGCCGGCATGCCAGTCACCAGGCATGCAGGCGCAGCTGGCCTGCGCGCTACACAGGGCACCCTGCCCTTCCCTATTGGCACAGGAGCTGCTGGTGCACCGCCAGTGGAGCGTGAAGAAGCACCCCGAGTGGCTCGTGTTTGAGGCGGAGCAGCAGCTGCAGATCCGTCCCGCCCAGTACTGGGTGGCGCTCCACCTGATGAACAACCGCGGACACATCTTGCAGCTCAACATGGGTAGGGAGGGCGGTGTGTTAGTGATGGCATTCAGCTTACACTTGCTGCCGATACCCCTGCCATGCGCTGGTCGCCAGACTACCTGCTTGCGCTTTAGTGCGCTTCTGCTGCGCCGCCGCCTGCAGGCGAGGGGAAGACGCGTGTCATCCTGCCCATGCTCATCCTGCACTGGGCCGACGGAGACAGCCTGGTGGGGGCCTGCGGCCGTCTGCAGAACCTGGGGGCATGGGGCATCCTGTCCGCCGCGCTTGCTGTGAGGGAGGCTCCCGTTCCTTCGGCCCATCCCGCTGCCGGTGTCTGCCCCCCTGCATGCAGGTGCGGCTCAACCTACTTCGACAGCTGCTGGATGAGGCGTACGCTCACCTGCACGCCTGCCTGTGCGCCAGCGTCCTGGGGCGCAAGCTCTTTGTGCAGCCCTTCCACCGCGACGTCCAGCTCACGGCCGCCAGCCTGGCAGCCATGCGCTCTTCGCTGGCCTACTGCCAGCAGGTGGGGAGGGAGGGCGGCAGAGGGCCGGGGCATGTGTGGCGGGTTTGGGGGCGGCGTCAGGCACCTGCGCGGCTTGGACCAGCCTGAGAGCAGCCTGAGAGTAGCCTCTAGCATGCGGCGCTCCCTGTACCGCGCTGCCTTCACCGCCCCCCCCCCCGCAACAC
>NW_005435082.1:584595-592977 GCF_000147415.1 Chlorella variabilis | reverse complement strand
CCCCCCCCCCCCCCCCCCAACCCATCGTCGCCCTTCCACCTGACGCTGCAGGCGGGCGGCGTGCTGCTGACCACTCCCGAGCGCCGCCTGTCGCTGCTGCTCAAGTGGCAGGAGCTGTGGCAGAAGGGGCAGCTGGAGCTGTGCCGCGGCCTGGACGAGCTTGCAGCAATGCCTTACGTGGATCTCCTGGATGAGAGCGACGAGCTGCTACGCCACATGTAAGCGGGCATGCACACATCTGCTCCCCGCCGCGTCTCGGCCCTGCTGCTCTGCTGGTGCCGGTGCCGGCAGCCCTGGCACCTGACACTGTAGTGTCGCACGGCTGACCCCATCGGCACCTTCCCCTCCCCTTCCATTCGATCTGCATGTACCTTCTGCGCAGCTACCAGCTCATCTACGCAGTTGGCGCCCACACTGAGCTGCCTTCCCAGCAGGCCCGCGCCCGCGCCTGCCAGGCGCTGCTGCATGTCCTGTCTCGGGAGGCGCACGGCAGCGGGCCCATCGGCAACCTGCTGGCTCGGCAGGGCGTGGCCGTGCCCAGTGGGCCAGGCGGCAAGCCGGGAGCCTACCGCGGCGTGCGCCTGCTGCCGGGCGAAGCACTGGAGAGGGCCGCCCCGGAGCTGCGCCAGCTGCTGGCGGAGGCGGTGCTGGCCCAGCCGCCGCATGCGATGCGCTGGATGGCAGGCCACCCCCAGCAGGTGGGAGTGTGGGGGTTGAGCAGGCACCACCCATCCATACACTGCTGCGCCCAGCGCTCCAGCAATGCAGCCCTGCCGTGCCCTGCTGCGCCCCCACTGCCGCAGGAGCTGCTGCTGTGCTGCATCACCGACACAGCGCTGGACGCCAGCGCCGCCTTGGACGCCTTGCCGGGGGGCCTGAGCGAGGGAGAGCGCGCCGACGTGCTGGCGCTGCGCGGCCTGCTGGCCTGCGGGGTGCTGCAGCACTGCCTGCAGATGAGGCACCTGGTGGACTATGGCGTCAATGAGTGAGTGGAGGGAGCATGTGGTGGTCCTCAGCATCCTGCCTGATGCCACAAAGGCGGCACGCATGCGGCCCCCTGTTTCACTGCTGAATATAAGCCTGCCTGCTTGCCCCTATCCCTTGCTCGCCAGCCGCACCCCACCCTTACGCCGTTCCCTCGACGCTCCCTCTCCCCTGCAGTAACGTCGGCGCCCGCAAGCGCCTGGCGGTACCGTACCGCGCCGCCCACCTGCCCTCCGAGCGCTCTGAGTACGCCCAGCCCGACTCCGCCCTCACCCTCACCACCCTGGCCTACTACCAGCGCGGCCTGTCCCGCAAGGAGCTACTGGACGCCCTGCTCAAGCTGCTAGGCCTGGGCCAGAATGCGCAGCAGGCGCACTTTGCAGAGTGGCTGGCGCTGGCGGCCCCGGACGTCGCCGCAGGCAGGGCCAGCCAAGCGCAGTGGGCCAGGGAGCCGATGCCGCTGGCCTCCTGTCGTGGGCGCCTCCTCTGTCCACCACTCCACATTTGCCCTCCCTCCTCCCCTCCTGCTGTGCCACGGCGCTGCTGCAGAGGAGCTGGCGACCGTGGACCAGGCCAGCAAGCTGGACACCACCAACGCCTCGCAGGTGGACCTGCTGCACAGGCTGTTCAGCCACAACATGGCGGCAGTCGACTTCTGGCTCAAGTGAGCAAGCGGGCATGCAGGCGGCGGGACAGTGGCTGATGTGATGC
Organism: Chlorella variabilis; assembly: GCF_000147415.1. NCBI lineage: Eukaryota > Viridiplantae > Chlorophyta > Trebouxiophyceae > Chlorellales > Chlorellaceae > Chlorella > Chlorella variabilis. The sequence continues at coordinate 591,282 of NW_005435082.1, read as the reverse complement.
TTCGTGTGGGGGCTGTACGGTCAACCGCTTGGGGAACACCAGGGTTGCACAGAAGGTGGTGTGCAGAGGGCATCGCGGGTGCACTGCACTGCACTGGCAGCTGGCACCACCAGGGGCGTCCGAGCGCCTGTCGCCCTCCTGCTGCCTTCCCCTGCCTGTGCTGCACAACCGCAGTGTCTGCGTGTTCCCGGAAGAGACGCGCCAGTTCCCTCACCGCCTGGTGGCCACCTCTTGGAACCTGGCAGACAACCCGTGCGGCCGGGTGGTGGGCTTCTCAGGCAAGCTGGAAGAGAGGAGGGGGCTTGACGCACCAGAGTTGCCTCACGATGGCACCTTAAAACAGTCGGTGCACAGCAACACCAGCGCGCACCACAATCGCCACAGCCACCACTGCCACGCCATCCCCCGCGCATTCCATCCCGCTGTCGCTGCTGCCCCACCCGCCACGGCCGCCGCAGGCACCAACGACAACCACCGCCTGCTGCCGCTGCAAGTGCGGCAGCACCTGGACGTGGAGCCCCGCCTGAGGGCCACCAACGGCAAGATGCTGGCGGTGCTGCTGGCCAACCCGCGGTACCACACAATTGCAACGCAGCAGGTGGGCAGCTGCAACTGCAGGAACACCACCTGGCAGTACAAAACAGGCAGTACATTTGGCACCCAAGATGCTGCAACAGCGCATGCAGGTGCACACCAGGAGGGCACCGAGCGCCTGGGGCCTCCCGGCGAGTTGCTGACCCGCCTGCCCGCCGTCCCGGTTGATGCAGGGCCAGGCGGTGTGGGAGGCGCTGCTGCAGCTTGCGGTGCGGGAGGGGATGGATGCTCTCGTGGACTGTGGCGCGCTCCTGGCCGGCACCAGCAACAGGTGGGTGGGTTGGGCTGCCTCCGCGGTGGGCGTGGGTGTGCGGGGAGGTGAACGATGATCTCCTGGCTGCCTGCCTCTGCCCTGCGCAAGACGAACACGGGATTGCTGCTGGCAGGGGCCCAGCTGCGCGAGCCCAACTTGCCCCCACCACCTCCACCCGCGCTACCCCCCCACCCCTGCTCTGCAGGGCTGCCGCCGACTACCTGCTGCAGCTGCTGGACCGCCGCCGCTTCTCCGGGGTGTGCTACTTCGATGAGGCGGAGCGGGAGTGGGTGGTGGCCGACCCCCAGGGCCGCCGCCAGCCCCGGGCCAGCTCCCCCATCCGCGAGGCCCAGTGCCTGACGCTGTTTGACGAGGCGAGGTGCCGGGGCGCAGACCTGCAGCTGCGCCACGGCGCCGTGGGCCTGCTCACCCTGGGCCCAGCTACCACCAAGGACAAGCTCATGCAGTCGGCTGGCCGGCTGCGCAAGCTGGGTGAGTTGCGGAGGAGGGGAGGGAGGCAGGAGGGTGCCTGCAGACCACAGGAGGCTGCGTGCAGGCAGCAGCACGGAGCGTCAACAACTGGTGTGCTTCCCATGTGCTTCCCACTGACAGTGTCCACGGCGGCGTCCAGCTTTCTACCAGCCTCTCTGTTTCTCGTCAGACGTCCCATGCACTGCCCCCTGCTGCCCCGCTGCATTCAGGCAAGGGCCAGACGCTGCAGACGGTCGGCACTGCCGACGTCACAGCCAAGATAGCGCGGGTGGCTGGGATGGCGGACGATGCCGCCATCACCTCCCTCCACGTGCTGCAATGGGCTATGGCCAACACGGTGGCGGCAACCCAGCGCGGCGTGCTGGAGTGGGCGCACCAGGGTCTGCTGTTTGCCGCCACCCGCGGAGCCCCAGAACACGCCCTGCAGCCAGAGGTGCTGGAGCTGGCAGCCATGTACGGCGGCGCGCGCGACTGGTGCGCCGTGCCAGAGGTGGTGGCGGAGCAGTGCGGGCGGCGGCAGAAGGGGCGGCGGCCAGGCCTGGCGGCAGACATGCGGAAGCTGATGCAGCTGGTGGTGGAAGCCAGCAGGCAGCACGGCGAGGGGCACGAGGTGGTGGCGCAAGGTCAGCTTGGCGAGGAGTGTGAGAGGGAGCTGGAGAGGGAGGAAGAGGAGGAGGAGGAGGTGGAGCGACAGATTCCACGAATCGCGGCTATGAACGAGACAGACTGGGACTATGGCAGGGCCCTGGGCGCCACCTCCCTGGCTAGCCTGAAGCATGCCGCTGGGCTGCGCTTGCTGTCGCTGGGACAGCTGGCAGCGCACGTGCAGCCGGCGGCTGTGGGCTGCGTGCCCTGGAGCCAGCACGTCTTCTGCACCCTCAACTTTGCCATCGCGGTGCAGCAGCCCGAGGGCGAGGCGCTCAACGAGTACCTGCGCCCCGTGGGCCACTTGCTCCTGCTTCCTGCGCATGCGGAGGAGCCTGAGGTGGTGGCCAATTGGCCACCTATATATATGCTATATATATGCGCCTGCCCTTGCAAGGGCAGGCGCGCCACTGGCAGCCGCAGCGGCCAGATCAGCGAGGCTGGCAGGTCCGTGCTGCTGCTGTCAGAGCGGGAGGCCAATGGGCTGCTGGAGGCGATGTGGGCTGGCAGCGGTGGAGGCGGCAGCCAGCCAGCAGGCAAGGCAGCTCCGCTGCTGGTCAGCCTGTGCCATGCATGTGCAGCGCCGCCGTTGCGGCTGGCTGCTGCGGCTGCGGGCGGCGGTGCGTGGCAGGCGGTGGGGCAGATGGCGGCGGAGCTAGGTGCAGGCGCCTTCCTGCCGCAGCTGGTCAGCCTGCAGCTGTGGGATGGCGAGGCGACGTACGCGCCAGAGGAGCCCAAGCAGGGGCAGCAGGCGCCGCGCCAGCTGGCGCTGTTGCGACAGCTCGTGGCGGGGCGCGGCGCTGCGGCCGAGGCGCTGGTGGCGATGCGCGGCAAGCAGGTGCTCTTCTCCCGCAGCCAGCTGGAGCTGGCGTGCGATGCCGACCGAGGCAGCGCCTGAGCGGAGATGCCAGTGCCCGCGGCAACCTGATGACGCCACTCTCGTATTTTCACTGCCTGATCAGATTCCAAAACGCTACACACGTTCAAGCGCTGCTTCTGCCATTCTATTAGTTGTTCCTTGCATTGTTGTTGATTAAACAAGCTTCAGACCCGCTGCCGCTGGTCTTTGAACAACCGTGGAGGCAACTGCAGGGCAAGTGGCATTCCAAGCGCGTTACACCTTCAACTGATTAAGAAATCATCTCACACAGCCACCAGCTGCGGTCTCAGTCGCTGCCGCGCTTGAAGCGGTCCAGCAGCAGCGGCACGTTGGCTTGGAACTCGGTCCAGCCCAACAGGCTGCCCTCGCGGCGCGGGTCCCAGCTGGCTGCACCAGGCAAGGCGCGGGGAGCGGGGCGGGGCGGCAGGGTGAGCGCGCATGCTGCAGCGCACATGCTGGCTGGCATGCTGGCAGCGACAACGGGAGCAGCAGGACAGCAGCAGGACAGCAGCAGAGGCGGCAGAGGCGGCAGCGCCGAGGTCCTGCTGGCATGCGTGCCGTGCACCACCAGCTGCGCAACGCAGCCGGCGTGAGCAGCCGGGCAGGCACATCTGCGGCGCGCCACGCACCCGACATGATGCCGTAGCTGATGCCTAGCAGGCCGCCGCCAAAGGTGAGGGAGGAGGAGAGGTAGGCCACCCAGTTGGGCAGGTCCACGCCCTGCTTGATCTGCGGGCCCGTGGCAGGGCAGCAGGCAAGGATGGTGTCTCGGGGGCGCAGGTCCATGCAGCGATCAGCGCAATGCAGCAGGCCACCCGGCTGCCCTCCAGCCGCCGCCACAACTGGCAGCAGCCTGCCAGCCTGCTGGCCCTCAGGGCTATAGGCTATAGCCCGCACCCGCGGGCAGCCCTGCATCAGCCAGCGGCTGAGCCGACTGCCGCTCCCCTCCCCAAGCTTCTCCACCCCGCCTCTCACCTTGAGCCAGTAGAAGAAGGGGAAGAGCAGGATGCCTCCAAACACGGGCGTGCCCATGAAGAGGATGACGCGGCGCAGCATGCGGTTCGTGACCACCTCGGGCACAGCGTCGCTGCTGCCGTACTGCACCGTACCGCCTGCACGCCCGCCCGCGCCGCCGGCGCCGCCGCTGCTGCTGCCTCCATAGTACAGCTCCTCCCCCTCCTCCTCCTCCTCAGAGCTCGCCGCTGCCGCCGTGGGCGGCTGCTGCTGCTGCTGGCGCTGCGACTCGTATGCTGCCTGCTCCGCCTGCAGCTGCTCCAGGGTGAGCTTGGGCGAGGGCCTTGATGCCACCTTGCCCCGCTTGCTCTTCTGCAGGTGAGCATGCGTGCAGTCATCAAATGGGTGCTGCCAGTGGGCGCAGTGCAGGCTGTGTGCAAGGGAGCAGCCTGTATGCCTTCCTGCACCGCCCTGCCAGCTCCCTGCAGACGGCCGTCGCCGTCGCCGGCTTCCTCGACATGTGGCTCCGCTTTGTGGCGCATCTGGTGAGCTGGGCAGGCCATCCACGCGTGATGAGCGCCGCCAGTGCCTCGGTGCAGTCAGGCAGACGGAGATTGGTGTCAGTCGAGCGGAGTGTCAGTGAGCGCAAAGGGACGACCCGCCCAGTCCCTACCGGCACGCAGATGCCTGCAGTGCATGCCTTGAGGGCCATGCCTGCTGTAGTTACTGCCCTGCACCACCGTACCCAAGAGCACTGTTCTCGACCCACCGGTCTGCTTGCAGGAGGGTGAGCACAGAACGGCGGCCGGACGCAAGCGGCGTTTGGGCGAGGGCCAGGCGCAGGAAGCTGCCGGCAGGGACACAGTTCAACCGCCGCTCTGGCCGCGGCTGCCTGCCGCCGACCTTAGCTGCCTGGCAGAGGCGGTGCGCTTCGTGGCCTGCGCCCAGAGCGCTTCTTTCTTCCCGGAGTACGGCTGCTGCCTGCTGATGGCACCTCCCGGCATGCCAGACACCCAGCCAGTACCAGGCAGCCTTGCGCTGATCCTGGTGGGCTTGGATCGCTGGCGCTTTATCACACACAGGTGCGTTTGTTGGCGGCGCGGACCCGTTGCTCCATGCACGCGCCGCGCCTGCTTTGCCTGCCTCCCCTAACAGCAGCTGCCGGCCCCTCTGCCCTCCTGCCTCTCCATTCCCATCTCTGCTGCCATCCCCTGGCCCCCATCTCGCAGCACCGACGACGGTGCCATCAGCCACACGGCAGAGAGCGGCGAGGGCACGGTGGTGCACTGCGGCGTGCTGTCGGCCGAGCAGATGGCAGGCTTCCGGGCGGCCCTGAGCGGCGCCCTGGCCAAGGCGGCGCAGCGCAAGGGCGACGAACGCTCTGCGGCTGGGGGCGGGCAGGGCCACCAGAAGACGCCGGCGATGGTGCGCGCCCTGGTGCTGCAAGCGCTGGACCAGCTGGAGGCAGATGAAGAGGACGAGGTGCCGGCGCGGCAGCCGCAGGGCGGTTTCACCGACGTCGGGCTGCACACAGGCGGCGCGCCGCGAGACACCGCATGGCCGCTGGTCCGCGAGGCCATCAGGGTGCGTTGCCAGGGCCTGCTGGGCCTGCTAGGCCTGCTGAGCCTGCTGTACTTGGACGACTAGCGAGCACCTGCTGACGGGTTCCTCGCTGGAACTTGCTTGGGCCTGCTTCCCTTCACCACCAAGCTTTTGTTACCACACCTCCGAGTGTCTGCCCCTGTCTGACCAGCCTCGCCGCCCCTCTTTAATGTGCACGTGCAGGCAACACTGGGCCACGTCAGCACCTGCCGCAGCCCCTCCCCCGACCTCTTCCAGCTGGCAGAGGCCCACCTGCATCTGTGGCTGCTGCAGCGTCAGGTGCCGCTGGTGGTGAATGGCTCAGCCACCTCGACGGCGCTGAATGCTGCCATGCAGATGACGGCGGCTGTGGCCAGCGTGGGCGGCGAGCTGGCTGTGCAGGCGCACGACGTGGCACACGTTGAGGCAGCCTGCAGAGCGGCCCGGCTGGCGCTGGAGGGCGCCAGAGCAGCGCGGGTGCAGGCGGCCGCCAGCGATGCGCAGCTGCCAGCCCTGGCTGGGCCAGACTCGCCCTGCGGCCCCGGCAGCTACCGCCTCCCGCGCGGCGTTTTGCCGCCGCTCGCCGGCCCTCAGGCTGAGGGAGGCGGCCTCGAGGAGGCCATTGAGCGGGAGGGCCGCAACCTGGGCTCGCTGCTGCTGCCGCCAGAGCGCCCGCCAGGCCAGCTGCCGTTTGCCGACCTGCTGGCAGCACTGTCCGCCGCCCGGCAGCACCAGGGCAGCGTGGTGGCACAGCACGCGCTGTGCATGGTGGAAAGAGAGATGTTCCAGCGCGCCGTGCAAGGCTTTGGCGCGAAGGCGCGCCTGCCAGAAACAGAGGTGGATTCCCTGGTGGAAGTGGTGAATGCCTACCTGCTGGGTGAGTGCCTGGCTGCTGGGGTCCTGCCTCGGAGTGGGGAATGTTTCATTCTGTGAACTCCAGCCAATCCGCCCTGCTGTTCTGGAGTGCTTGCTCAGCTGCGCAGCCTCGACGGTCGGACCAGCAGCTGCCTGCCATAGTTGGCTGCCAGTCTCGACACTTCCCCACGCCCCTCCCTGCCCATGCGCAGCGCTGCACACGTTCCAAGGCGGGGGGGCCAGCGAGCCCCGCATGCAGGCAGACCTGCGGAGCCGCGGCGTGCTGGTGGTGTGGGTGGCGCTGTGCATGGTGCACGCCGCCGCGGCCCACGCCCACCCGCTGCTGCAGCAGTACGGGGTGGGCGTCAACTGGGCCGACCTGCGCCACCTGGCGCTCAGCGACAGGACAGCTGTGGACGCCAGGGGATCCTCA
>NW_005435082.1:581234-584545 GCF_000147415.1 Chlorella variabilis | reverse complement strand
AGGGGCAGCTGGAGCTGTGCCGCGGCCTGGACGAGCTTGCAGCAATGCCTTACGTGGATCTCCTGGATGAGAGCGACGAGCTGCTACGCCACATGTAAGCGGGCATGCACACATCTGCTCCCCGCCGCGTCTCGGCCCTGCTGCTCTGCTGGTGCCGGTGCCGGCAGCCCTGGCACCTGACACTGTAGTGTCGCACGGCTGACCCCATCGGCACCTTCCCCTCCCCTTCCATTCGATCTGCATGTACCTTCTGCGCAGCTACCAGCTCATCTACGCAGTTGGCGCCCACACTGAGCTGCCTTCCCAGCAGGCCCGCGCCCGCGCCTGCCAGGCGCTGCTGCATGTCCTGTCTCGGGAGGCGCACGGCAGCGGGCCCATCGGCAACCTGCTGGCTCGGCAGGGCGTGGCCGTGCCCAGTGGGCCAGGCGGCAAGCCGGGAGCCTACCGCGGCGTGCGCCTGCTGCCGGGCGAAGCACTGGAGAGGGCCGCCCCGGAGCTGCGCCAGCTGCTGGCGGAGGCGGTGCTGGCCCAGCCGCCGCATGCGATGCGCTGGATGGCAGGCCACCCCCAGCAGGTGGGAGTGTGGGGGTTGAGCAGGCACCACCCATCCATACACTGCTGCGCCCAGCGCTCCAGCAATGCAGCCCTGCCGTGCCCTGCTGCGCCCCCACTGCCGCAGGAGCTGCTGCTGTGCTGCATCACCGACACAGCGCTGGACGCCAGCGCCGCCTTGGACGCCTTGCCGGGGGGCCTGAGCGAGGGAGAGCGCGCCGACGTGCTGGCGCTGCGCGGCCTGCTGGCCTGCGGGGTGCTGCAGCACTGCCTGCAGATGAGGCACCTGGTGGACTATGGCGTCAATGAGTGAGTGGAGGGAGCATGTGGTGGTCCTCAGCATCCTGCCTGATGCCACAAAGGCGGCACGCATGCGGCCCCCTGTTTCACTGCTGAATATAAGCCTGCCTGCTTGCCCCTATCCCTTGCTCGCCAGCCGCACCCCACCCTTACGCCGTTCCCTCGACGCTCCCTCTCCCCTGCAGTAACGTCGGCGCCCGCAAGCGCCTGGCGGTACCGTACCGCGCCGCCCACCTGCCCTCCGAGCGCTCTGAGTACGCCCAGCCCGACTCCGCCCTCACCCTCACCACCCTGGCCTACTACCAGCGCGGCCTGTCCCGCAAGGAGCTACTGGACGCCCTGCTCAAGCTGCTAGGCCTGGGCCAGAATGCGCAGCAGGCGCACTTTGCAGAGTGGCTGGCGCTGGCGGCCCCGGACGTCGCCGCAGGCAGGGCCAGCCAAGCGCAGTGGGCCAGGGAGCCGATGCCGCTGGCCTCCTGTCGTGGGCGCCTCCTCTGTCCACCACTCCACATTTGCCCTCCCTCCTCCCCTCCTGCTGTGCCACGGCGCTGCTGCAGAGGAGCTGGCGACCGTGGACCAGGCCAGCAAGCTGGACACCACCAACGCCTCGCAGGTGGACCTGCTGCACAGGCTGTTCAGCCACAACATGGCGGCAGTCGACTTCTGGCTCAAGTGAGCAAGCGGGCATGCAGGCGGCGGGACAGTGGCTGATGTGATGCTTCGTGTGGGGGCTGTACGGTCAACCGCTTGGGGAACACCAGGGTTGCACAGAAGGTGGTGTGCAGAGGGCATCGCGGGTGCACTGCACTGCACTGGCAGCTGGCACCACCAGGGGCGTCCGAGCGCCTGTCGCCCTCCTGCTGCCTTCCCCTGCCTGTGCTGCACAACCGCAGTGTCTGCGTGTTCCCGGAAGAGACGCGCCAGTTCCCTCACCGCCTGGTGGCCACCTCTTGGAACCTGGCAGACAACCCGTGCGGCCGGGTGGTGGGCTTCTCAGGCAAGCTGGAAGAGAGGAGGGGGCTTGACGCACCAGAGTTGCCTCACGATGGCACCTTAAAACAGTCGGTGCACAGCAACACCAGCGCGCACCACAATCGCCACAGCCACCACTGCCACGCCATCCCCCGCGCATTCCATCCCGCTGTCGCTGCTGCCCCACCCGCCACGGCCGCCGCAGGCACCAACGACAACCACCGCCTGCTGCCGCTGCAAGTGCGGCAGCACCTGGACGTGGAGCCCCGCCTGAGGGCCACCAACGGCAAGATGCTGGCGGTGCTGCTGGCCAACCCGCGGTACCACACAATTGCAACGCAGCAGGTGGGCAGCTGCAACTGCAGGAACACCACCTGGCAGTACAAAACAGGCAGTACATTTGGCACCCAAGATGCTGCAACAGCGCATGCAGGTGCACACCAGGAGGGCACCGAGCGCCTGGGGCCTCCCGGCGAGTTGCTGACCCGCCTGCCCGCCGTCCCGGTTGATGCAGGGCCAGGCGGTGTGGGAGGCGCTGCTGCAGCTTGCGGTGCGGGAGGGGATGGATGCTCTCGTGGACTGTGGCGCGCTCCTGGCCGGCACCAGCAACAGGTGGGTGGGTTGGGCTGCCTCCGCGGTGGGCGTGGGTGTGCGGGGAGGTGAACGATGATCTCCTGGCTGCCTGCCTCTGCCCTGCGCAAGACGAACACGGGATTGCTGCTGGCAGGGGCCCAGCTGCGCGAGCCCAACTTGCCCCCACCACCTCCACCCGCGCTACCCCCCCACCCCTGCTCTGCAGGGCTGCCGCCGACTACCTGCTGCAGCTGCTGGACCGCCGCCGCTTCTCCGGGGTGTGCTACTTCGATGAGGCGGAGCGGGAGTGGGTGGTGGCCGACCCCCAGGGCCGCCGCCAGCCCCGGGCCAGCTCCCCCATCCGCGAGGCCCAGTGCCTGACGCTGTTTGACGAGGCGAGGTGCCGGGGCGCAGACCTGCAGCTGCGCCACGGCGCCGTGGGCCTGCTCACCCTGGGCCCAGCTACCACCAAGGACAAGCTCATGCAGTCGGCTGGCCGGCTGCGCAAGCTGGGTGAGTTGCGGAGGAGGGGAGGGAGGCAGGAGGGTGCCTGCAGACCACAGGAGGCTGCGTGCAGGCAGCAGCACGGAGCGTCAACAACTGGTGTGCTTCCCATGTGCTTCCCACTGACAGTGTCCACGGCGGCGTCCAGCTTTCTACCAGCCTCTCTGTTTCTCGTCAGACGTCCCATGCACTGCCCCCTGCTGCCCCGCTGCATTCAGGCAAGGGCCAGACGCTGCAGACGGTCGGCACTGCCGACGTCACAGCCAAGATAGCGCGGGTGGCTGGGATGGCGGACGATGCCGCCATCACCTCCCTCCACGTGCTGCAATGGGCTATGGCCAACACGGTGGCGGCAACCCAGCGCGGCGTGCTGGAGTGGGCGCACACAGGGTCTGCTGTTTGCCGCCACC
>NW_005435082.1:576776-578622 GCF_000147415.1 Chlorella variabilis | reverse complement strand
CTGCCTGCCGCCGACCTTAGCTGCTGGCAGAGGCGGTGCGCTTCGTGGCCTGCGCCCAGAGCGCTTCTTTCTTCCCGGAGTACGGCTGCTGCCTGCTGATGGCACCTCCCGGCATGCCAGACACCCAGCCAGTACCAGGCAGCCTTGCGCTGATCCTGGTGGGCTTGGATCGCTGGCGCTTTATCACACACAGGTGCGTTTGTTGGCGGCGCGGACCCGTTGCTCCATGCACGCGCCGCGCCTGCTTTGCCTGCCTCCCCTAACAGCAGCTGCTGGCCCCTCTGCCCTCCTGCCTCTCCATTCCCATCTCTGCTGCCATCCCCTGGCCCCCATCTCGCAGCACCGACGACGGTGCCATCAGCCACACGGCAGAGAGCGGCGAGGGCACGGTGGTGCACTGCGGCGTGCTGCCGGCCGAGCAGATGGCAGGCTTCCGGGCGGCCCTGAGCGGCGCCCTGGCCAAGGCGGCGCAGCGCAAGGGCGACGAACGCTCTGCGGCTGGGGGCGGGCAGGGCCACCAGAAGACGCCGGCGATGGTGCGCGCCCTGGTGCTGCAAGCGCTGGACCAGCTGGAGGCAGATGAAGAGGACGAGGTGCCGGCGCGGCAGCCGCAGGGCGGTTTCACCGACGTCGGGTTGCACACAGGCGGCGCGCCGCGAGACACCGCATGGCCGCTGGTCCGCGAGGCCATCAGGGTGCGTTGCCAGGGCCTGCTGGGCCTGCTAGGCCTGCTGAGCCTGCTGTACTTGGACGACTAGCGAGCACCTGCTGACGGGTTCCTCGCTGGAACTTGCTTGGGCCTGCTTCCCTTCACCACCAAGCTTTTGTTACCACACCTCCGAGTGTCTGCCCCTGTCTGACCAGCCTCGCCGCCCCCTTTTAATGTGCACGTGCAGGCAACACTGGGCCACGTCAGCACCTGCCGCAGCCCCTCCCCCGACCTCTTCCAGCTGGCAGAGGCCCACCTGCATCTGTGGCTGCTGCAGCGTCAGGTGCCGCTGGTGGTGAATGGCTCAGCCACCTCGACGGCGCTGAATGCTGCCATGCAGATGACGGCGGCTGTGGCCAGCGTGGGCGGCGAGCTGGCTGTGCAGGCGCACGACGTGGCACACGTTGAGGCAGCCTGCAGAGCGGCCCGGCTGGCGCTGGAGGGCGCCAGAGCAGCGCGGGTGCAGGCGGCCGCCAGCGATGCGCAGCTGCCAGCCCTGGCTGGGCCAGACTCGCCCTGCGGCCCCGGCAGCTACCGCCTCCCGCGCGGCGTTTTGCCGCCGCTCGCCGGCCCTCAGGCTGAGGGAGGCGGCCTCGAGGAGGCCATTGAGCGGGAGGGCCGCAACCTGGGCTCGCTGCTGCTGCCGCCAGAGCGCCCGCCAGGCCAGCTGCCGTTTGCCGACCTGCTGGCAGCACTGTCCGCCGCCCGGCAGCACCAGGGCAGCGTGGTGGCACAGCACGCGCTGTGCATGGTGGAAAGAGAGATGTTCCAGTGCGCCGTGCAAGGCTTTGGCGCGAAGGCGCGCCTGCCAGAAACAGAGGTGGATTCCCTGGTGGAAGTGGTGAATGCCTACCTGCTGGGTGAGTGCCTGGCTGCTGGGGTCCTGCCTCGGAGTGGGGAATGTTTCATTCTGTGAACTCCAGCCAATCCGCCCTGCTGTTCTGGAGTGCTTGCTCAGCTGCGCAGCCTCGACGGTCGGACCAGCAGCTGCCTGCCATAGTTGGCTGCCAGTCTCGACACTTCCCCACGCCCCTCCCTGCCCATGCGCAGCGCTGCACACGTTCCAAGGCGGGGGGGCCAGCGAGCCCCGCATGCAGGCAGACCTGCGGAGCCGCGGCGTGCTGGTGGTGTGGGTGG
>NW_005435082.1:575274-576726 GCF_000147415.1 Chlorella variabilis | reverse complement strand
ACTCCCCCTGAGCTCACACTCACCGTGTGCATTTTATATACACGCAGCACCTCCCCCTGCCTACTACGTCCACCTATCACCAGGCCAGCCACAGCAGCAGTCGCCCGCCCGCCGAAACCGGCGCGTTGTCCCACCGCATGGTGCGAAGCCCCTGCTGCCAGCACCGCCAACTGCTACGCTCACGCACTAACTGTTTTTGATTTCGTGTTTCATACATGTGTTTGGGGAGGCGTGCGCCGCAAGCGCAGCCTCCAACATCGCACCGTGATGTGACATACGCAGTGTCGGCTGGCTGGCACTGGCAGGCACAGGGTCCAGCTTGGGGGGGGAGAGCAGCTCACGCGTCCTGGCCTCTGCTGGCAGCCACGGTGCCAGGCCAGCCGGGTTTCGCCCTCGTCAACCTGCCACCTTGCCGACATTGCAACATGCTGCCGCTGCGCCGCGCCGCGCCGCACCGCCGCGCGCGCTCACTCAGCGGCCTTGCCCAGTGTCTTGGGCAGCTTCTTGGCAGCCTGCTCCATGATCTCCTTCTTGCTGTAGTAGTGGGGGGCGATCTCCACCTGCGGTACATATGGGCGGTACAGCAAGTGCGCAGCACTGTCGACCTGTGGCGGTACGGTGGCATGGTACCATCCCAGGTTTTTTGGATGCATGTCAACAGCTTGTCAGGCAATGACAAGGGCATGACGTCTTGTTGACAAGTCCCATGTCACACAGGACAAGGGAGCAACATGGGGCTTGTCAACAGGGGGCTTTGGAACAGGAGGCTTGTCGACACCATGTCGGGCGTGACATGGCGTCGACAAGCCTCCTATCCACAAGGGCCAATGTCAACAAGCTGTTGAAATGGGATCCCTGAAGTGAGCTCCAGGGAATGCGTCAGGCGTTCTCTGCCGTCCAGAAGGCTCCAGGCACTGCCTGGGCGCTCAGGCGTGGGAATTCAGCACACAGACCGGCCCAATCATTCATTCTTTCAGCACACAGACCGGCCGCCTCTTGCTCGAGGGCGGCCCACTTTGGCCTGGGCAGCCCGGGCCGCCCTCCCCCCCGGGCGCATGTTCGGTGTTGGAGGGGTGTGCCCAGCGATAGGGGGCCCCTGAAGGCATGCGCCGAGGCCGGGAAGCGTGGTTCGGCGCTGCTGCACGCTTGGCGATTTGAACAGAACCACGTGCCGCCGAGCTGCGGCCGCAGTTTCCGGCCCACGGTCTACGGTCGCAGCCACGGGACTCGGCGGCACGGCGTTTGGGCCCAAGCTTGCTGCCGCCGCCGCCGTGCCCGGGGGGCAGCGCGGCGGCGGCGGCGGCACGCTGCAACGCCCCCGTGCTGCCGAGCTGCGGCCGTAGTTTCCTGCCAGAAGCCCACGGCCACAGCCGCGGGACTCGGCGGCACGGCGTTTCGGTCCACGGCTTGCTGCCGCCGCCGTCGCAGGGGTGCTGCCTGCGGCGGCGGCGG
>NW_005435082.1:539248-568863 GCF_000147415.1 Chlorella variabilis | reverse complement strand
TAAGTGGTTGCCAGGCTGCCCGCCATGTGGTGCTGGTTATGTGCCCTCGAATATTCCATGTGTGATGCTGGCATGCTATGCTGGCATGTGCCCCTCTGACTGGCCTGCTTTGTTTTCTTTCGCCCAACACCACACATGCATCTGGATCCCTCCTGATTCTGCAGCCCGTGAGTAATCGGCTTGCTGCCTGCCATGTGGTGCTTGTTGTGTGCCCTCGATGCGCGGATGTGTGTTCCTGCCCGGCCATGTGGTGTATACTATGTGCCCTTGTTGCCCAGATGTGTGATGCTGGCAGGCTATGCTGGCATGTGCCCCTCTGACTGGCCTGCATTGTGTTCTTTCGTCCTACCCCACACATGCATCTGGATCCCTCCTATTTCTGCAGCGGGTGAGTGATCGGCTTGCTGCCTGCCATGTGGTGCTTGTTGTGTGCCCTCGATGCGCGGATGTGTGTTCCTGCCCGGCCATGTGGTGTATATTCTGTGCCCTTGTTGCCCAGATGTGTGATGCTGGCCGGCTATGCTGGCATGTGCCCCTCTGACCAGCCTGCTTTGTTTTCTTTCGTCCTACCCCACACATGCGTCTGGATCCCTCCTATTTCTGCAGCGGGTGAGTGATCGGCTTGCTGCCTGCCATGTGGTGCTTGTTGTGTGCCCTCGATGCGCGGATGTGTGTTCCTGCCCGGCCATGTGGTGTATATTCTGTGCCCTTGTTGCTCAGATGTGTGATGCTGGCCGGCTATGCTGGTATGTGCCCCTCTGACCAGCCTGCTTTGTTTTCTTTCGCCCAACACCACACATGCATCTGGATCCCTCCTGATTCTGCAGCCCGTGAGTGAATTGCTTGCTCCCTGAGATCTGGTGCTTGTTGTGTGCCCTCGATGTGCGGATGTGTGTTCCTGCCTGGCCATGTGGTGTATATTATGTGCCCTTGTTGCCCAGATGTGTGATGCTGGCAGGGTATGCTGGCATGTGCCCCTCTGACTGGCCTGCTTTGTTTTCTTTCGCCCAACACCACACATGCATCTGGATCCCTCCTATTTCTGCAGCTGGTGAGTGATCGGCTTGCTGCGCCATGTGGTGCTGGTTATGTGCCTTCGTTGCTCAAATGTGCGTTGCTTGCTGGCCATGCTGGTTGTGCCCCTCTGACCTGCATTCCTCGCCTTTTTGCCCTCTCCACCCACATGCAATTTTGCAAAGACAAGACATTGATGAAGTCAGCGTTTGTATGCCCTGTCGGCTGGGGTGGCACCCTCTGCGGCACCCCCACTAAAATGGGGCCGGCACGGACAGCCCCCTTACACCCACGGTACAACACTAGTGACTGCAGTACTTCTTGCTGCTCACAGGAACCTTTCAACTGCTTGCTGGCTAGCAGAAGCTGGCCAACAGCTTGCCAAGCCTTTTTTTCTACACAACCGAGCATCAAACGCTCCGCCAATGCACAGATACGCCTACCTCAACCCACCCCCATCGAGTCGATATAGAAGCAACCGTGAAACTTCTTCCTAAAACAACACAAAACTGCCAGCGCCGTCCCCTGTCGCCCCCACCCTGTCACACACACCTCACATGCCCCTCCCCTTCTCTCTCGTCTCCCCCGCTGCCACCCATGTCACCCATCACCCTGTCACCCATCACACACATTCCTTCACCCCGCATTCCTCTCCACCATATTGCCTTTGGTCGCGGCTAAGAAAGGCCTTCTTTGAAGGCGCTGGAGCTAGTGTCTAAACCCTCCGAGAGGGCACAGGTTCGATTCCTCCCATGTCGAAACTTTGTGAGGACAAACGCGGCATAGCTGACCGGCTCAGCGCCAATCCAAGCCAATTCCTTCGGGAACGCCTAATTGAATCGCCAAGGCTTCGGCACAGGCCTCCCCGGGACCCATTCACTACTAGTGGGGGGTACTGCACTTGGCGCGTCGGGCAGATCAAATAATGGTCTAAAGCTAGACGTTAAAACCGGGAAGTTAAGCCTGTGGAGGCTCTTACCCACCTTTACCTATCTACACCTCCACGTCACGCGCACACAGCACGTGTAATGCCCCCCTGGCTACTTGGCTGGCACTGGCGGCAGCAGACTGGCGGCGGCGATGGGTGGTGGTAAGGTGGGTTGCGCGGCCCGCCACACGCTGTCCGACATTGCGTCCAGCCACCGTTACCAGACCCTGCCTGGCATGCAAGTGCCTCTAGGTGCATTTTCATGAACCGCCAAACATAGCTCAGCACAGTTCAGTTACAAGACGTGTGGTGCCTGCTCAACTCCCACCCTCCCACCTGCTGGGGATGGCCTGCCATCCAGCGCATCGCATGCGGCAGCCGGGCCAGCACCGCCCGTGCCAGCAGCTGGCGCAGCTCCGGGGCGGCTCTGTCCAGTGCTTTGCCCGGCAGCAGGCGCACTCCGCGGTAGGCTCCCGGCTTGCCGCACGGCCCACTGGGCACGGCCACGCCCTCCCGAGCCAGCAGGGCGCCGATGGGCCCGCCGCTGTGCGCCTCCCGAGACAGGACTTGCAGCAGCGCCTGGCAGGCGCGGGCGCGGGCCCGCTGGGCCATGTGGTGCGGGTTATGTGCCCTCGAATATTCCATGTGTGATGCTGGCCGGCTATGCTGGCATGTGCCCCCCTGATCAGCCTGCTTTGTTTTATTTCGCCCAACACCACACATGCATCTGGATCCCTCCTGATTCTGCAGCCCGTGAGTGATCGGTTTGCTGCCCGCCATGTGGTGCTGGTTATGTGCCCTCGTTGCCCAGATGTGTGCTGATGGCTGGCCAGCTATGCTAGCATGTGCCCCTCTGACCAGCCTGCTTTGTTTTCTTTTGCCATACCCCACACATGCATCTGGATCCCTCCTGATTCTGCAGCGGGTGAGTGATCGGCTTGCTGCCTGGCATGTGGTGCTTGTTGTGTGCCCTCGATGCACGGATGTGTGTTGCTGCCCGGCCATTTGGTTTACATTGTGTGCCCTCGTTGCCCAGATGTGTGATGCTGGCAGGCTGGCTATGCTAGCATGTGCCCCTCTGACTAGCCTGCAATGTTTTCTTTCGCCCTACCCCACACATGCATCTGGGGAAGAGTCAGCAGCGGCATTGAGATAGGCCGCTCAAGGGTGCGGCTCCGCCGGCGGCGCCATGGCGGCGGCGGGGCACGGGGCGGGAGGCACCATGCCCATGCCAGATGGGGGGCGCAGGCGTGTGGGCCGCCTAAAATGTCTCAGGAATGGGTTGATGAGTGTTTGGAGGAAGTTGAAAGGGTGATCACTTCCAGCCAAAGCCAGCAAGGCATGACCGCGTGGCGCCCAATGCGGCGGCCTTTCCACCCGCCCTCAGCACTTCAGTTGCTCCCTCCTGGCCCACGCACACTCTTTCCCTTCCTATCCCTCATCGTCGCCGCCAACCCGCGTGGTTTATCAGTCGCCTGCAGCCAGCGCGGGGCAGCCTTTTCGCCGGCCAGGTGCGGTGCGCACACCACCGGCCTTGCCCCGCCCAGCGAGTTGCTTGCAGCTCTTGTGCGATTGCTGTCAATCGCGCTGAAGCGCTGAGCATGCAACTGCATGTCACAATGGCAGCCGTTTGGAGCGACAGCTGGAGCTCCAAACGTAAGGGCCGGGAGCCCGGCCCTTACGAAAAACGCGCCGGGCTTTGAGTTATACTTCAAAGGTGATCGTTGTTGTGCTAATAACACCAGGCAGGCTGCTGTGTGCACTGGGAGCAGCAGGCGGGCTGTTGTTGTGCTCAGTCAGGCGCCGCCATGGCGGCGCCCCATGGCGGCTCCACCCAGCTCCTGCAGGTGGGGTTCTAGCTGCAGGAGCGTCTCGGCCTTTGTTTTAGCCGCGAATACAGACAACCCAGTGCTATTCAGCACTCTCAAGCCGGAATGTGTGCCAAAAATTGTGGATGAATTTGTGGAGTGGTCCGAGTCTGATCCGAGTGGCCGAGTGTGAGCCGAGTGCAAATGCACAAAAAAACTAATCGTGTTTTTCAAATTGCACACAATTCAGGGATGGGCAAATGGTGCTTTTGCCATACTGTGGCCCCGTCATTTTGCACCAAAAGAAACACTAATTTTTTTATGTGTTCATACGATTTTTAATCCGGTAATTGCCATTTTCCAATATTTATTATGGTGCAAAATTAAATTGTGCAAACCCAATTTTGGCCGGGGGAGAAAATTGTGGATTTTGACCCTCGGCTACTAGTGGCCAGGCGCTGCTGCAAGTCCTGTCTCGGGAGGCGCACAGCGGCGGGCCCATCGGCGCCCTGCTGGCTCGGGAGGGCGTGGCCGTGCCCAGTGGGCCGTGCGGCAAGCCGGGAGCCTACCGCGGCGTGCGCCTGCTGCCGGGCAAAGCACTGGACAGAGCCGCCCCGGAGCTGCGCCAGTTGCTGGCACGGGCGGTGCTGGCCCGGCTGCCGCATGCGATGCGCTGGATGGCAGGCCATCCCCAGCAGGTGGGAGGGTGGGAGTTGAGCAGGCACCACACGTCCGCACACTGCTGAGCCCAGCGCTCATGCAATGCAGCCCTGCCCCTGCCCTGCTGCGCCCCCACTGCCGCAGGAGCTGCAGCTGCGCTGCATCAACGACACAGCGCTGGATGCCAGCGCCGCCCTGGACGCCTTGCCGGGGAGCCTGAGCGAGGGGGAGCGCGCCGACGTGTTGGCGCTGCGCGGCCTGCTGGCGTGCGGGGTGCTGCAGCACTGCCTGCAGATGAGGCACCTGGTGGACTATGGCGTCAATGAGTGAGTGCGAGGGAGCATGTGGCATCCTGCCTGCTGCCACAAAGCCGGCATGCGAGCGGCCCTGTTGTTCCCTGCTGAACACAGGCCTGCGCTGCCCCAAACCCTTGCCCCCCAGCGGCGCCCCACCCCCACGACGCCCCAATCCCGCTCCCTCTGCCCCTGCAGTAACGTTGGCGCCCGCAAGCGCCTGGCGGTACCGTACCGCGCCGCCCACGTGCCCTCCGAGCGCTCCGAGTACGCCCAGCCCGACTCCGCCCTCACCCTCACCACCCTGGCCTACTACCAGCGCGGCCTGTCCCGCAAGGAGCTGCTGGATGCCCTGCTCAAGCTGCTGGGACTGGGCCAGAATGCACAGCAGGCGCACTTTGCAGAGTGGCTGGCGCTGGCGGCCCTGGACGTCGCCGCAGGCAGGGCCAAGCCGAGCGCAGTGGGCCGGGGAGCCGATGCCGCTGGCCGCCGGCCATGGGCGCCTCCTCTGTCCACCGCTCCACATTTGCCCTCGCCCCCCCTGTTGTGCGCTGCTGCAGAGGATCTGGCGACCGTGGACCAGGCCAGCAAGCTGGACACCAACAACGCCTTGCAGGTGGACCTGCTGCACAGGCTGTTCAGCCACAACATGGCGGCAGTCGACTTCTGGCTCAAGTGAGCACACGGGCATGCAGGCGGCTGATGTGATGCTTCGTGTGGGGGCTGTACGGTCAACCGCTTTGGGAACACCAGGGTTGCACAGAAGGTGGTGTGCAGAGGGCAACGAGGGTGCACTGCACAGCTGGCAGCTGGCACCACCAGTCTGGACGTCCGAGCGCCTGTCGCCCTCCTGCTGCCTTCCCCTGCCTGTGCTGCACAACCGCATGGTTTGCGTGTTCCCGGAAGAGACGCGCCAGTTCCCGCACCGCCTGGTGGCCACCTCTTGGAACCTGGCAGACAACCCATGCGGCCGGGTGGTGGGCTTCTCAGGCAAGCTGGAGGGGAGGAGGGGGCTTGACGCACCAGAGCTGCCTCACGACGACACCTAACACCGTCGATGCACAGCAACACCAGCGCGCACCACAATCGCCACAGCCACCACTGCCACGCCATCCCCCGCGCATTCCATCCCGCTGTCGCTGCTGCCCCACCCGCCACGGCCGCCGCAGGCACCAACGACAACCACCGCCTGCTGCCGCTGCAAGTGCGGCAGCACCTGGACGTGGAGCCCCGCCTGAGGGACACCAACGGCAAGATGCTGGCGGTGCTGCTGGCCAGCCCGCGGTACCACACAATTGCAACGCAGCAGGTGGGCAGCTGCAACTGCAGGAACACCACCTGGCAGTACAAAACAGGCAGTACATTTGGCACCCAAGATGCTGCAACAGCGCATGCAGGTGCACACCAGGAGGGCACCGAGCGCCTGGGGCCTCCCGGCGGGCTGCTGACCCGCCTGCCCGCCGTCCCGGTTGATGCAGGGCCAGGCGGTGTGGGAGGTGCTGCTGCAGCTTGCGGTGCGGGAGGGGATGGATGCTCTCGTGGACTGTGGCGCGCTCCTGGCCGGCACCAGCAACAGGTGGGTGGGTCGGGCTGCCTCCGCCCTGGGCGTGGGTGTGCAGGGAGGTGACCGCTGATCTCCCCGACTGCCTGCCTCTGCCCAGCGTAAGACGAACACGGGATGGCTGCTGGCAGGGCCCAGCTGCGCAAGCCCAACTTGCCACCAACAACAACCCGCCCCCACCACCCCTGCTCTGCAGGGCTGCCGCCGACTACCTGCTGCAGCTGCTGGACCGCCAACGCTTCTCCGGGGTGTGCTACTATGATGAGGCGGAGCGGGAGTGGGTGGTGGCCGACCCTCAGGGCCGCCGCCAGCCCCGGGCCAGCTCCCCCATCCGGGAGGCCCAGTGCCTCACTCTGTTTGACGAGGCGAGGTGCCGGGGCGCAGACCTGCAGCTGCGCCACGGCGCCGTGGGCCTGCTCACCCTGGGCCCGGCAACCACCAAGGACAAGCTCATGCAGTCGGCTGGCCGGCTGCGCAAGCTGGGTGAGTTGGGGAGGAGGGGAGGAGGCAGGAGGGTGCCGGCAGACAGCAGCGTGGAGCGGCAGCAGCCGGTGTGCTTTCCACTGACAGTGTCCAATGCCAGCGTGCAGCTTTCTACAGCCTCTCCGTTTCTCGTCAGATTGTAACCCATGCACTGCCCCCTGCTCCCCGGCTGCATTCAGGCAAGGGCCAGACGCTGCAGACGGTCGGCACTGCCGACGTCACAGCCAAGATAGCGCGGGTGGCTGGGATGGCGGACGATGCCGCCATCACCTCCCTCCACGTGCTGCAATGGGCCATGGCCAACACGGTGGCGGCAACCCAGCGCGGCGTGCTGGAGTGGGCGCACCAGGGGCTGCTGTTTGCCGCCACCCGCGGAGCCCCAGAACACGCCCTGCAGCCAGAGGTGCTGGAGCTGGCAGCCATGTATGGCGGCGCGCGGGACTGGTGCGGCGTGCCAGAGGTGGTGGCGGAGCAGTGCGGGCGGCGGCAGAAGGGCCGGCGGCCAGGCCTGGCGGCCGACATGATGCAGCTGATGCAGCGGGTGGTGGCAGCCAGCAAGCAGTACGGCGAGGGGCACGAGGTGGTGGCGCAAGGTCATCTTGGCGAGGAGTGTGAGAGGGAGCTGGAGAGGGAAGAGGAGGAGGAGGTGGAGCGACAGATTCCACGAATCGCGGCTATGGACGAGACAGACTGGGACTATTCCAAGGCCCTGTGAGCCACTTCCCTGGCTAGCCTGAAGCTTGCCGCTGGGCTGCGGCTGCTGTCGCTGGGACAGCTGGCAGCGCAGGTGCAGCCGGCGGCTGTGGGCTGCGTGCCCTGGAGCCCGCACGTCTTCTGCACCCCCAACTTTGCCGTGGCGGTGCAGCAGCCCGAGGGCGAGGCGCTCAACGAGTACCTGCGCCCTGTGGGCCACTTGCTGCTGCTTCCTGCGGAGGAGGTGGCAGCCAAGGGCAGCAGCACCAGCGGCAGCGGCCGCATCAGCGAGGCTGGCAGGTCCGTGCTGCTGCTGTCAGAGCGGGAGGCCAATGGACTGCTCGAGGCGATGTGGGCTGGCAACGGTAGAGGTGGCAGCCAGCCAGCAGGCAAAGCAGCCCCTCTGCTGGTCAGCCTGTGCTATGCATGTGCGGCGCCGCCGTTGCGGCTGGCAGCTGCGGTTCTAAGCGGAGGTGCGCGGCAGGCGGTGGGGCAGATGGCGGCGGAGCTAGGTGCAGGCGCCTTCCAGCCGCAGCTGGTCAGCCTGCAGCTGTGGGATGGCGAGGCGACGTACGTGCCAGAGGAGCCCAAGCAGGGGCAGCAGGCGCCGCGCCAGCTGGTGCTGCTGCGGCAGCTTGTGGCGGGGCGCGGCGCTGCGGCCGAGGTGCTGGTGGCGATGCGCGGCAAGCAGGTCCTCTTCTCCCGCAGCCAGTTGGAGCTGGCGTGCGATGCCGACCGAGGCAGGGCCTGAGCAGAGGTGCCAGTGCCCGCGGCAACCTGATGATGCCGCTCTCGTATTCTCACTGCCTGATCAGATTCCAAAACGCTACACACGTTGAAGCGCTGCAGTTCTACTTAGTTGTTTGCAGTTCTAGTTAGTTGTTCCTTGCATTGTTGTTGATTAAACAAGCTTCAAACCCGCTGCCGCTGGTCTTTGAACACCCGTGGAGGCAACCAGCAGGGTAAGTGTCCTTCAAGCGGGTTACATGTGCAACTGTTTAAGAAAACACACAGCCACCAGCTGGCGTCTCAGTCGCTGCCGCGCTTGAAGCGGTCCAGCAGCAGCGGCACGTTGGCTTGGAACTCCGTCCAGCCCAGCAGGCTGCCCTCGCGGCGCGGGTCCCAGCTCGCTGCGCCAGGGCAGGCGGGTGGAGCGGGGCGAGGCGGCAGGGTGAGCGTGCATGCTGCAGCGCACATCCTGGCTGGCATGCCGGCAGCGACAACAGGAGCAGCAAACGAGCAGCAGAGGCGACAGCAGAGGCGCCGGGGTCCAGCTGGCATGCGTGCCATGCACCACCAGCGCCGCCGGCGTGAGCGGGCGGGCAGGCGTCACTGCGGCGCGCCACGCACCCGACATGATGCCGTAGCTGATGCCTAGCAGGCCGCCGCCAAAGGTGAGGGAGGAGGAGAGGTAGGCCACCCAGTTGGGCAGGTCCACGCCTTGCTTGATCTGCGGGCCCGCGGCAGGGCGGCAGGCCGGGATGGCGTCTCTGGGGCGCAGGCCCATGCGGCGATCAGCGCAATGCAGCAGGTGTTCCGGCTCCCCTCCAGCCGCCGCCGCACCTGGCAGCAGCCTGCCGGCCTGCTTGCCCTATAGCTACCCTGCATCAGCCAGCGGCCGAGCCGACTGCCTTCACCGCTCCCCTCCCCAAGCTTCTCCACCCCGCCTCCCACCTTGAGCCAGTAGAAGAAGGGGAAGAGCAGGATGCCTCCAAACACGGGTGTGCCCATGAAGAGGATGACGCGGCGCAACATGCGGTTGGTGACCACCTCGGGCACAACGTCGCTGCTGCCGTACTGCACCATACCGCCTGCACGACCGCCCGCGCCGCCGGCGCCGCCGCTGCTGCTGCCTCCATAGTACAGCTCCTCCCCCTCCTCCTCCTCCTCAGAGCTCACCCCTGCCGCCGTTGGCGGCTGCTGTTGCTGCTGGCGCTGCGCCTCGTATGCTGCCTGGTCCGCTTGCAGCTGCTCCAGGGTAAGCTTGGGCGAGGGCCGCGACGCCACCTTGCCCCGCTTGCTCTTCTGCAGGTGAGCATGCGTGCAATCAATAGGGTGCTGCCAGTGGGAGCAGTGCAGGCTGTGTGCAAGGGAGCAGCATGCACTGGCCAGGCAGGCAGTGGTCAGGCTCGAAAAGCCCTTTGCAGCAACAGACAGCCGAAGCCCACGCTGCACGTCCACTGACCTTGACCTGCTTGGGGAGCTTCTGTCCCTGGCCGCCGCTGAAGCCTTGCTGCGCCTGCACCCGCAGGCACCGGTGCCGCTGGGCGGCAGACGGCGCCGCCACCAGGGGCGGCCGGCGCAGGGCGCTGCTCGCCACTGTCGGGCAGGTCTGCATGTCGAGACAGTGCTTCCGCGGTGACAATGCGCTTGCAAGGCGTGCACGAGGTGCCGGGGGATGCAGGCCTGCTCCGGGAGGTTGGACAAGGGCCGACAAGACTGGCTGAGCACCGGGCAGAAGGCCAATCGACTTGGCCGGCCCGAAAGCTGCAGCTAGCTTTGAGGATGAGCCTGCATCGTGGCTAGCATGCTGAGCCCCAGCCCCCCAGAGTCTACCCCAAGGCGGGCGATCGGAGGCCCATTGTGCGATTTCCATCGACAATCATGCGTCGCCAAGCAGCTGTGCAACTCCTGCGGGCGCTGGGCCGGGCCGGCAGCGATGCTGCCGCCTCGGCTAAACACTCCAACAGCTGCGCCGCTGCGGGGCTGTTGGCAACGCGCGGCTTCGCCGATGACGCCAGCCTGAAGAAGACAGTGCTTTACGATTACCACGTTGCCAACGGAGGTGGGCGCGGCCCCCGCCTGCCGCCGCCGCCGCCGCCACCGGTGCCCTGTGTGCTTGCTCCCTGCCAGCCAGCCAGCCTCCTCCACATCTGGGTGCACTGCGCAAGCTTCATCCGGGCAGCCGGCTAACAGCTATCCATCCGTCCACCGGCTAATAACATTCTCCTTTCCTCCCCGTCCCCTCCTCCTCCTCCTCCTTGGGTGTTGCGGGCAAGATGGTGCCGTTTGCGGGCTGGTCGATGCCCATCCAGTACAAGGACTCCATCATCGACTCCACCCTGCACTGCCGCACACACGCCTCCATCTTTGACGTCTCCCACATGTGCGGCCTGACGCTCAAGGTGCGGCGTCGGGCGGCGGCGGCGGCTGAGTTACTCTGCCTCCCCCCAGTTGCTCCCTCGTGGGCCGGCGCAGGCATCGGCCGGGGTGGGGGCCTGCCTGCGGCGTGTTCCTCATGCTGGGCGCCAGCTGCAGCAGCGCTGGCAGTCCGGGCAGGCGGGGCGGGGATGCCGCACGGCCGCAGCCGCGCCCGCGCAGCGGCGGGGCAGCGGTGTTGATGTATAGCGCTGCAGGCGCGGCGCCCGCGGCCACCCACCCACTCCACTCAGCACCAGCCTCCACCCGAGCCTGACCTGCCTGGGCAGCATGCGCGCCTGCCTGCAGGGCAAGGATGCGGTGCCGTTCCTGGAGGGCCTGGTGGTGGGGGACATTGCCGCGCTGGCAGACGGCACCGGCACCCTGTCTGTGTTCACAAACGAGAAGGGCGGCATCATCGATGACACCGGTGCGGGGGCTGGCAGTGGTGGTGGCGGCGGCGGCAGTGCGAGGGATGGTGGCGGTGGCGGTGGCGTGTGGGCGCAGCGGCGGCCATGGCCGGGCGTGCTGCCGAGCGCGGCGCCGGCACGCGGCACGCGGGGCAGCCGGCGCTGCCGCGGAGGAGGCGGCCACCTGCCTCAGCCTCATGGCCGCTCCCTCAGCTGGCTCGACCCGCGGAGCAGGCAGTCGCCTGCCTCAGCCTCACCCCCCTCCCTCTGCTAGCCCGGCTCGAGGCTCCTCTAAGAGTACCCACTGCCTGTGCCCGCCCACCCTCCTCCCGCCCGCCCTCCCACTGCCCGCAGTGGTCACCAAGGTGAAGGGTGATGAGCTGTACATTGTGGTGAATGCGGGGTGCCGCGAGAAGGACCTGGCGCACATCGGCAAGCACCTGGAGGCGTTCAAGGTGTGTGGTGTGGCGTGGTGTGGGGTGGGGTGGGGTGGGTTGGGGTGGTGTGGTGCGGAACCCAATGGCCAGGCAGGCCGGCCTGGCAATTGCTGGGATGTGCAGCCTGCCTGCCACCTCGCCCTCCCTTCAGAGCGCCCAACCTGCCTGCCTGCATGCCTCCCGCCGGCGGGCCTTGCCAACCCCACTCGCTCCTCTCTCGCGGCCCCTGACCCCCCGATGCCCTCCCATGCTGCCCCACCCCCACCCCGACCCACCCTGCAGGCCAAGGGCGGGCAGGTGGACCTGGTCCTGCACGACGACCGCTCGCTGCTGGCGCTGCAGGGGCCGGAGGCGGTGGCGGTGCTGCAGGTGTGGGCGCCAGCCTGGCGGGCCCACCCCCCGCCTTGCCCCCCGCTTCCTCGCCTGCCAACAGCAACTTGTTGAGGAGCACACACTCGCGCGCGCGCGCACACACACACACACATGCACGCACACACACACGCACGCGCGGCGCGCGCGCGCGCGCGCACGTGCACGCACACACACACCTTCCTGCTCTCACCCGCACCTCCGTTTCCTCCCTCGTTCCCTGCCTGCCCCCCCGCAGCAATTTGTGGGCGAGGACCTGGACAAGGTCTACTTCTCCAACTTCCGCAAGCTGGACATCAAGGGCGTGCCCTGCTTCCTCACGCGTACCGGGTGGGCGGTGGCGGAGGCGCCTGGCATTTGTTTGTGTGTCTGTGTGTGTCGGGTTGGTGGTGTGGGGGGTAAGGTGGGTGGGTAGTGGCGGGGATGCAAATCACGCAGCCGTGCCGGCGCTCGGGCGCCCGACATATGCTGCCGCCTGCCGTGGGGCGGCAGCCTGCTGCCCAGCCCCCCCGGGCCCCGGGGGCGCTGCCCGCCAGCGCGCCCTGCATCACCCTGGGCCGCCGCCCGCCCTGCACCGCCGCGCCGCTGTACCGCTGTACTGATGTACTGCTGTAACGTCATACCGCAGGTACACCGGCGAGGACGGCTTTGAGCTGTCCATCCCCAGCGACAGGACCGTGGAGCTCACAGAGGCGCTGATGGGAGACAGGCGGGTGCGGCTGTGCGGCCTGGGACCCCGCGACTCCCTCCGCCTCGAGGCCGGCCTCTGCCTGTACGGTGCGTCTGGGGCGGCGGCCGCGGCGGCGTGCGGTGGTGGTGGTGGTGCGGCGGTATGGTGGCGACCTGTGCTGGTTTGGGGCGAGCGCAGGCCATCCGCGGCGGCGGGGCGGGGCTCGCTTGTCGCTTCACCCCACGCGCGGTGGCGCCAGCCAGCCGCACCCCCTGCCAGCCCCTGCTTGGGCCCCCTCTCCTCCCCTCGCCCCCTCCCCCTCCACCACCCCGCCCCCGGCATGCTTGCGCAGGCAACGATCTGAATGAGGACATCACCCCGATCGAGGCGGGCCTCACCTGGACCGTCGGCAAGCGGCGGCGCGAGGCTTTCGACTTTTTGGGCGGGCAGGTGGGGCGGCGCTGGGCGCTGGGTGCGGGCGTGGGCATGGGCGTGGGCGGCGTGCTGGTGGGCTGTCGAGGCTGGCCCCTGGCCTCCTTCGCCAGCCCAGTGTGGCAGCCCACACACGAGCACATAGTTACCGCCGCCACAGCCACCTGCGCCACAACCAGCAACATGCCTGCAGATATGTATCACAGATACAGGCACATACACACGCGGAAACACACACCCACACGCAGCACCTTGCCGCCTCCTCCCCGCCTGCAGGTCATCAAGCAGCAGCTGGCCGACGGCGTGAGCGTGCGCCGCGTCGGCTTCGTCAGCAGCGGCGCCCCCGCGCGGCAGCACTCTGAGGTGGGCTGGCAGGCTGGCAGGCCGCCCTGCTGCAGCAGCAGGCGTGCAGGCTGGCCCGCAGCACAGCGGCAGGGGCCTGCGCGCAGCGGCCTGCGCCCTCCCACACACACCCCGGGCGTCCTCTGCAGCGCCGCCCTGCCCCTCCCACGCCAACCCACAGTCCGTCTCTCACACGCACGTGCACACACGCCTGCCATGCCATGCAGGTGCTGACGACCGACGGCAAGAAGGTCGGCGAGATCACCAGCGGCGCCTTCAGCCCCTGCCTCAAGAAGAACATCGCCATGGGGTGGGCAGGCACCTTGCTGCGGCTGCCGCCGCCTGCTCAGCGCGTGCCTTGGCGTGTGCCCCTGCCTGGCCGCGGCGGCAGCACGCCCCCGCAGCCCCTGCCCTGGCGTCTCCGCCTCCCCTGCCTCCCCCTGTGTATGCCCCACTCGCATCCCAACCTCGTCACCCACCCTCTCTCCCTCGCCCTCCCTGCAGCTACGTGGACAAGTCGATGGCCAAGGCCGGCACCGAGCTCAAGGTGAATGTGCGGGGCAAGCTCAACGATGCCACCGTCACCAAGATGCCGTTTGTGCCCACCCACTACCACAAGCCGCCGCAGTAGGGCGGCGCGGCCGCAGCGCGGCGCGGCCTGGGCCTAGGAGCGGCGTGGTGGGCCTTGAATGCCCCTGCGTGCCGCCAGCGGCAGCGAGGCCAGCCCAGCCTGCAGCTCACCACGTGTCTGGCACTACATCCTTTCCCCTCCACACTCCTCTGCACACACAACCATACAGCATGCACTCTGATTGTATCCCCGAGCGTCTGTCCCCCTTACACTGACTGTACTGTGTCCCCGTCTGTACCGTGTGAGCGCTTCCATTCTCCCGGACCCATTCTTGCTGGCGCTGGCGCCCCACGCCCCATCGTTTGCCGGCCCGCCGACTGCCGCGGCGCCAGCGGCTGTTGTAACACCGCAGCTCATTTCGCAACGAATGCTGGTGCCGTGTATCGCACTTTCGGTGGGTCGGACCTCGCTAGGACACAAAGGCAGCCCAAGAGCAGCCACGCCCACCACCTCCAGCGGCACAGACTGCCTCCTGCACTGCCTCCTGCCTGCTGCCCTGGACCCATGCCCTGCCTCCCTCCTGGCGTGCACACGCATTTGTATCATCACAATTGCGCAGTCAGATGAATAAGGGCAACGCATGTTGCCAAGGGCATTAAGGGAAACGTCACAAATACGCATAGGCATGGAAACACGGGGTAGGGGGAAGGGAGAGCGGTCAACACACTTGAATGAAAGGCTTGGATGAAGGAGGCAGCATGTGCATGCCGCGTTGCAGCGTAAAGGATCATGGGGCGCCGCCCCCTCACTTGTCGGTTGTATGCATGGCCATGCACATATGACAGCAGTGAATGAATATAAGCATGATAGATAGGGGCGACAGGCGGAGACTTTGGGTAATGGGGTAGGCAGGCTGAGTCACTGTGACGACCCATAGGCATGTGTTGGATCTAGAAAGGTCTGTGGCAGCCTCACGGCTTGGGTGGCTGCTGCGCCGCCTGCTGCAGCTGCTGGAAGAAGGCATGCATGACCGCGCTGCTGCTGTCCCCTGCCAGAGGAGGCTGCTGCTGGCGTGGGGGCGGGTTCGAGCCTGCCGGCACGGGCAGTGCTGGAAAGCCCCCTGCCGCCGCCGCCGGCGGCTGTCCATGGGGCTGCTGCGGCTGGTGCTGCTGTGGTTGCTGTCGCGCTTGCTGCATCAGGTGCTGCTGCTGCTGCTGCTGGTGCTGCTGCTGCTGCCGCCGCTGCTGCTGCTTCTGCTGCTGCTGGGGCAAGGCCTGCGGCGGCTGCACATGTGACTGCAGGAGCTGCAGCACGGCTGCTAGCTCCTGCCCGCCCAGCGCAGCATCCTGCTGCGGCTGGGGCGTGGCGATGCCGCCGGCCTGCTGCTCCTGCGGGCGCTGGGCCTGCATGGCGAGCAGCAGCCCCAGCACGTCCGCCGCCTCCAACCGCGTCAGCGCCCGCTGCACCTGCGGGATGGCGACGCTGCCGATAATCGCCTGCAGCTGCCGCAGCGCGCCCAGCAGGCTGCGCAGCTCCGTGACGCTGCCTGGAAGCTCCAGCTGCAGCTCCTGGGAGCCTGCAGCACCACCGCTGGCGGCTGCTGCCCCCAAGGCTTGCAAGACGGGCCCAAGAGTGGCAAGCGGGCCCCGAGGGCCAGGAGGAGGGGTGGCAGCCTGCGTGGCTGGCAGAGGTGCTGCAGGGGGGCCGCCCAGCCAGCCGGCTGCTTGGCCGGTGGCGGGCGGGCTGGGGGCGGTCCCCTGGTGCGAGGCGCCTGCAGCATGGGCGGGAGCACGCAGCTCAGCGGTCGGATGCACAGGCTCAGGCCTGGGTGGGCAGGCTGCTCCCACCCCGCCTCCCAGCCGTCCCAAGCAGCAGCCCTAGAGTCCCCCTGCGCGGCATCCAGGCCACCCCACGCTCGCTGCGGCTGTGCAGCAGCCCCCCTCACCTCCTGGCATGCCCAAGAACTGCGCAAGCTGCTGCAACAGCGCCGCCTCGCCGCCCTCGCCCAGCGCCCCAGCGGGAGCCTGCAGGCCCGGCATGCCAGGGCCAGCCAGCTCAGCGTATGGCTGCCTGCCGGGTATGAGGTCCCCAGGAGGCAACCGCGGGGCCTGCCCCGCGCCCGCCAACGCCGCAGCGGTGGGCTGGGTTGGCGAGGTGGTGGTGCCGCAGCTGCGCTTGGCGCCCGCCAGCTGGAAGGAGGTGTGCGTTGCTGGGCTGCTGGCGCCGTCAGCCCGCTGGCCGCGGCCGCCGAGGCGCCCATCCGCGCCCTGCGGGCTGCTGGTGCTGCCGCGGCCGTCAGCGCTGCTGGTGTGGGTGTCTGTGCTGGTGCCCGGTTGCTCTGCGCGCGCACGGTTCAGCCGCTTGTGGCGCTTCGCCAGGCTGGTGCGGCACGAGCGCCTGCGGCCGTCAAAGGCTGCCACAGGCTCTAGCTTGGTACACTGCTGGCAGAAGCGGGCCAGCCCTCCCCGGCCGTCCGGCACCGCCTCTGACCGTGCATGCTCCTCTGCGGCAGGCGGGGGCAACAGGCAGACATGCAGGGGATGAAGCGTAGCGCAGCCAACCAAAGCACACCTGCGGCGGCGGGGATGGCAGAGCAGGCTGCCTGCGAGGCGCGGAGTCCGGGAGATGCAGCGCGCATGTGTGCAAAGATGCAGCAAGTGTGTGCTGGTGCACAATGCTGGCTGGCTAGGCAACGCCGGTATGAGGTGCTAAACAATGGCGCCCGCCTAGGCGGCCCGGGCCCATGCACGCACCGCAGATGCGCTGGCGTAGGAAGAAGGAGCGCAAATTGTTGAGCACCACCTCGCAGCCGTGCACCTGCGCAGGATGGGCACGGGCAGGCAGGGGCTGGCCATTTTGGCCGAGGCCGAAAAATACCACCAGGCAAGCGTGGGGGCGGGAAGGGCCCGCCGCCGCCGCCACCCCACAGGCAAGCGTGCCTGACACAGGGTGACCGCGCTGGTCGGCTGCCGCCGCATCCTCTGCGCTCCTAGCCCGACCCGGCCGTGACGCAGGCGGGCATCAAGCCTGTTGGGGTGACGGGTTGGGACGCCGGTAAAGGCAAGCTGAGCGTGTACGGGGTTGCTTGGAATGGGATAGAAGTCCTTGAGAGCCACTGGGACAGCTGCGGCTTGGGCAGTGGCTGCGTAACGTGTGCGACCGGGGATGTCGTCCTTCGCGAGGCGCTTTCCCAGGCCAGCCGCCCTATGGTTCTGACTATAAACGGAGCAATTTCCCGGATTGGAGCCTACAAAGGTGACGAGAAAGTGTGGGCGCCAGTATTCCTGCTTTCCTTTCGCTCAATTCGCACCCCAGGCTCCCCATTGCATACACAGGCTCAGGAGACTAGCCACATTAATTCAGCAGTGGTTTGCCGATGCCCTGGCCACATTAGCCGACTCCCCAAGTACGAAACCCCTCACCCACAACGGAAGCCGCCTTTGCCCGAGAATCGCGCTTGCAATCGTGCAGCCGATCCACTAGATAGCGCACCCCGTGTCCTCTGCGCCAACCAGGATGGGCCGAACGAGGACCATGCACCCGCTAGCGGCCTATTCGCCTACACAGCGGCCTATTCGGCTACACAGCTAACATAGATGCGTACAAACGCTGCCCGATTATCGCCGCCCGCCTCCTTTGCTGCTGCCTGCGCCGCTGCCGCCGCCGAAACCACCACCGCCTCCGCCGCCGCCTGGCAGGTAGCGGCCGAGCAAGAAGCCCGCGAGCAGGCAGGCGGCGCCGGTGACCGCAAAGGAGTGCACCACCGTCGTCTTAATCTCAGCAGCCTTCTCGTTGATGGGCACCTTGATACCCTCTGCACCGGGGGAGAAGCAGCAGCCGCAGCAGCTGAGTGCAAGCTCGAGGCAGCGGCGGCGCCTAAACCCGGCAGCCCTCGAGGCGCAGCAAGACGGCGCGGCTGCAGCAGCGGTTGCTTGCCTACGAAGGGGTCTATGAATGGGGTGATGAGCGGGTCGATGACCGTGATGAGGTCTCGCGGCAGCTTGCCACTGACTGCACACGGGGCAGGCGCAGGGCAGGCAGGCTGGGCGGGGGCCCAGGCAGGCACACTTGTGCAGCAGGCCGCGCCTGCTGCGCCACCAGCGCAGCGGGCATCGCGTCGGCAGCCGTCGCAGCAGGAGGGGGTGGGCGCGGCAGGCGCGCACATGCAAGCCAGCAGAGCGGCACACCAGCGGCGCGCCCGCCATCCTGCGCCACCCACCCGTGTCTGGCAGGCTGCCGGCCACCACCTCGGCGTACGTCACGTCTGTGCCCGTGCTGGATGTGAAGACCTCAAGGATCGTCTCCCCCACCCTGCATAGACAGGCGTACCGCCGAGCGAAATCAGTATCCCACCCTGCATGCCCGGCCAGCCGGGGCCGCACGGCGCCAGCGCCGGCACGCGCGCAGCGACCCCGCGGCGGCAAGCGGGGCGGGTGCGTGCACGGCCGGGCGCCAGCCGCCCTCCCCGCAGCGGCAGGCGGGCGGGGTGCGCGGGCGGCGCACATTTGGCCGCGGCTCTTCAGCACCGGCTCCAGCTCTCGAGCCTGAGCTCTGAACTCATTGATCAGCCGGCGCTGCATGTGGCGCTCTAGATACAGCAGGTTCTTCCGTCGGTCCTGCAGGCAGGGAGCAGGTGGGACATGGCGGCAGGAGAGGGCCAGGCATCGAGGCCGGGCAACCAGCGGCCGTCGAGCAGCGGCAGGGGCAGGCCAGCAGTTGGCAGGAGGCGCAGCATGCCGCTGACTGCAAGCGTCCGGCACACCAAGGGCAAGATGGAGTGCGGCTGCTGCATGCACACACCTGCACCACGTCTCGCACCCACTCGGGCAGCCAGCGCAGGATGCGGTCGGTCATCGGCTCTATCTGCCTGACCGCCTCAAACAGCGTCGGCGGCCGCTGCAGCAGTGCAGTGCAAGCAAGTGGAAGCGAGTGGCCAATACAGGGGCTTGCGATGGTATGCCTGGCGATTGTGGCTGCGTCAATTTGCACAGCACAGCAGCAGGCAACAAGTGGCAGCAGTAGCGGCGGCTGCCAGCGGTGGGAAGCAAGGTGTGGAGGTCAGAGGCGTACAGCAGGAGCGGCTCACCTGCGGGGTCGATGGCTGGCTTGCTGCCTGTGTCTGCTGGCTGCGAGCCGCCGTTTGCTGCTCTTCCTGCGCCATGTTGCCGCCGCCTTTACACGAGACCCCGCGCTGGACCTGTTGGGTGTCGTGTGATGCCTGCAGGGCTGTGCTTGCATCCAAACCGCCGCAGAGACTCACTTTCGAGGCGCTGGGCACTACATGTGGGCAGACATATGGGTACTGCGAGGATTAGCCTGCATTTTATCCGCGCCTCTGGGCTGCCCCGTCCTGCTGTGGGTCTGATACAAGCGGGGAGAGTCTTGAATTGCGCCCGCCGAGCCCCAAAGCGCCTCTCTGAGCAACACCGACTGCTTACAGGGAGCTATGAACGGCACAATGCGTGCGCCTTGCGTCATCAGCACAGTATTGGCGTCCCGCAATGGCAGCCTGGCGGGCAGGCCGCTGGCAGTGCGGCCCTGCCGGGTGCAGCAGATCAGGGGTGAGAGCTTGCCACCAAACAAACAGCCGCCTGCCATTGCGTGGAATGGTCAGGGAGATCGTTCGGCAATGTGGACGGTGGGCTGGCGGAGCTGGGTGCCACCACCGCTGCCGCCGCCTGCTGCCCGCCTGCCCTCAACCTGTGTCCGTTTCTCGCACCTGCAGGGCTGAAGCCGGTGCAAGCCATGACGCAACAGACGGACAAGAAGGGCAAGGAGCAGGAGGTGTTCCTGGGCGTGAAGGGCAACGCGCAGGCAAGCGCGGGCTGGGCTGCATCGCTGCCAATGGGACATGCGCCGTCGCCGGCCTCAAGCTTGTGAACCTTGCGGCCTCAGAACAACTCCTTACAGCTAGCCCCACCCCCACCAACTGTCCCGCCTGGTGCAGCTGCTGGGCATGAAGGGGGCCGACACAGAGACCAACATCTGGAAGATCCGGCTGCAGCTGATGAAGCCGGTGACCTGGATCCCGCTCATCTGGGGTGTGCCAGCCGCCGCCTTTGAATGCATGGCCGTCGTCTGGGGCCGGCTGGGGCGCCGACCAGCTGTTGACTGCGTGCCGCTGCTATGTGGGGGCCAGGATGGTGGCAGCGCCAAGTAATATCATCCAGGGCGAGAACCCGGGCTTGCTGCCCCTGTAGCTGTTCTCTCCCTCCCTCTGTCTCCCCCTGTGCCTCGGCCCCAGCCTCACCCGACCACTGCCCCCCCGTGCACCGCGCCCGTCCCTCGCCTGTAGGCGTGCTGTGCGGCGCCGCCGCCTCGGGCGCCTTCACCTGGACCCCTGAGAATGTGGCCAAGAGCGTGCTGTGCATGGTCATGTCGGGGCCGCTGCTGACGGGGTACACGCAGGTGGAGCTGGGCTCGTGTGTGTGTGTGTGTGTGTGTGTGTGTGTGTGTGTGTGTGTGGCCAGCGTGTGCTTGTGGCGGGCAGCTGCGGAGGCGGCGTGCGCTGCACGCCTGCGCGCCCGCCATGCTGTGGGTCCACCGTTCCACCGCCCCCACGGTGCGGTGGAACAAGCACACAGCACGCCACGGCAACCCAGTCCACACGCGCATGCACACACACGCGCGCTCTGCAGACCATCAACGACTGGTATGATCGAGAGATTGACGCCATCAACGAGCCCTACCGCCCCATCCCCTCGGGTGAGAGGCGGGGGCTGATGGGCAGAGGCGCCGACTGCCTCGGCCGCCTTCCTGCCTGCCTGGGCTACCTTGCCTCCATCCGCCTGCCAGCCTGCTTTTTCCTCGCACTGCGCTGCACGCCTCGACAGCCACATGCCCCAGCCACATGCCCTGCCACCGCCCCGCCCGGCGTCGCACTCCGTAGGCGCCATCAGCGAGGGCGAGGTGAAGGCGCAGATCTGGGCGCTGCTGCTGGGAGGCATCGGCGTGGCGTTTGTGCTGGACCAGTGGGCGGGTGAGGCGGGGGCTGTGTGTGGGACACGGCGGCTGGGAAGCGCTGCGGGCGCAGGTTGCCCTGTGTGGGGCGTGGCGGGGTGGGGTGGGCGGCCACAGAAAGGTTGCAAATGCAGGCTGGCCGTGTGATGTGTAACTGGCCGCTCGTGTCATCCTCGCCTCCCGCTCGCTGCCGCGGCCGCTGACCTCCCTGCTGCGTCTCCCCGCTTTCCTCCCAGGCCACGACTTCCCCATCATGACCGTGCTGTCGGTGTTTGGCTCCTTCATCTCCTACATCTACTCAGGTGCGTCTGGCTGAGGAGTGTGCTGGGTGCGGTTGGTGTGTTGGGTGCGAGGAAGGGAGGGTTGATTGCTGCCACGAAAGGGGAGGGGCTGTAATGGAATGGCTGGCTGGCGAGCCTGGGAGCTTCCTAGCTGGTGTTGCAGTGTGCCCGCAGCCTGCAACCTGACCTCCTCCCCCCTCGCCCCACGCACTGCACCCCGCAGCGCCGCCGCTGAAGCTGAAGCAGAGCGGGTGGGCCGGAAACTATGCGCTCGGCAGCTCCTACATCGCGCTGCCCTGGTGGGCGGGCCAGGTGCGGGGGCAGGACGCAGCTCGAATCCAGCCGCACGCTGCGGCACGTGAGCGCATGCGGCAGCAGCGCTCGGTCCTCGCCCGGCCCTCAGAGCTCCTGCACCGCATGCGCCACCTACTCACGACACCCCCGCCCTCTCGTACTCTATCCCTGCCCCCACCCTCTCCTACTCTCCCCCTGCCTTCCCACCCTCCCGCACTCCCCGCCAGGCCCTGTTTGGCACCCTCACACTCGACGTCATGGTGCTGACAGTGCTCTACTCCATCGCGGGCCTGGGCATCGCCATCGTCAACGACTTCAAGTCGATCGAGGGTGCGGCGCTTTGAGGGGTGGTGTGCTGGGGGGGCGTCTGGGTGGGCGGGTCGGGACCGGCAGCAGCTGCTGGCATGTGTCGTGCGTCGTGTGTGCCCGTAGGTTGGGGTGGTAGTGCATTTGGTGCCACAGGCAGTTAGGTGGATGGCACAGCCCTGCGGCACTTGGGAGGGCGGCCCCGCGGCTGTTCGTCTGCCCACGCTGCCACCCCCCACCTCGCTCTGCTCCCCGCAGGCGACCGCGCCATGGGCCTGCAGTCGCTGCCCGTGGCCTTTGGCGTGGACACAGCCAAGTGGATCTGTGTGGGCAGCATTGACGTCACGCAGGTGCGGGGGCTGGCCCTGCACATGCGTGTGTGTATGTATGTATGTATGTATGTGTGTGTGCGCGCACGCACGCGCGCATCTGCAGCCCGCGTCATGACCA
Organism: Chlorella variabilis; assembly: GCF_000147415.1. Lineage (NCBI taxonomy): Eukaryota > Viridiplantae > Chlorophyta > Trebouxiophyceae > Chlorellales > Chlorellaceae > Chlorella > Chlorella variabilis. The sequence goes on along the minus strand of NW_005435082.1, from coordinate 546,763 downwards.
TGCAGTTGGCACCACGGCACACCCTCCCGTGATGCCTTGCCTTGTTCATGCCGTGCCTGCTGCGCTCGTGCTGCGCCTGCCGTGCAGCTGGCGGTCGCCGCCTACCTGGCCTTTGGGCTGGACGAGCCGGTCTACGGCGCCGTGCTGCTGGCGCTCATCCTGCCGCAGGCAAGCAGGGTTGTGGGCTGTGGTCCGGAAGGCACCCTGCTGGCTTGGGGCACCCTGCTCGCGCCCGCCCCTGCACACACTGCCGCCCGCCCGCCTGCCTGCGCGCTAGCCTGCATGTCTGTCCGTTCACACACAGCAGAACATGTTGTGGACACTCCTACGCGCGCGCGCGCGCGCACACACACACACACACACTCTCTTCCCCTGGCACCCCTCCCACCGCCTGCCGCAGATCTACGCCCAGATCAAGTACTTTCTTCCCGACCCCGTGGCCAACGACGTCAAGTACCAGGCCTCCGCCCAGCCCTTCCTCGTCTTTGGCCTGCTGACCACCGGGCTGGCCATCGGCGCGCACAACAACGCGGCCGCGGCGGCGGCGCAGGCGGCGGAGCTGGTGGGCGGCGCGGCGGCGTATGTGGGCGAGGTGGCCACCGCGGCGGCCGCCCTGCTGTGAGCTCCTCCTCTGCCCCTTGACACCAGCCGGGGTGGGCATGCCCGCACCTTCAAGTAATTCTCAGTTAAGGTTTGTTATTTGCGCTCTTGCTTCCTGCTCCGCCACGGCCGGCCCGTGCGTTTTCTGGGTGGCCGGCCGCGGCAACTTTGAATCGGTGCGCCATTGCGCTGCCTGCTCCACAGGCCCGGGTCCCATCCTCATCCATCTCCCGCATGTAAACACCCTGCCAACACCAGCGCTGCCAAGTGTCGTCTCTCATGCCCAGGGGATTGTCAGGGGGTTGCAGCAAGCGTCGAGGACAAACGGAGGCTATTCAAGAGGGGGACACGACAGGCACTGAACTGAAAAGGCAGGGGCTTGCAGACAAAAGAAGTGCAGGGAGCTGCGGCTGGGCGGCGGACTGCGGTTCTGAGGGCCGCCTTCGCCCGCCGCGCTCGTCTCGCGGCCGCGCCACATGCTTCTCGCACGTGTCAGGGCTGCGAGCAGGCTCACTTGCCCAGCACGCTGTCGATGAGGCTCGAGTTGGTGGCGACCTGCACCCCAGCCGGGCAGGGAAGCAGCTGCCTTGAGTCTTGCGTCGACAAAGACGCGAGGCGCGGAATTGTGCGCCGTACCACACCCATGAGTGCAGCCTCGCGCTCACACACAGCAGCAGCCAGCGAGCGAGCAGCAGTAGTACCGCCACCACCGCCACCACCGCCAACGCCACCACCACCCACCTCCCTCCACCCACCTCGTAGCCAAACCAGGCCAGGTCCAGTACCAGCAGTACCGCCAGAACCTTGATGATGTTCACCGCGCCGCCCGCAAACCCCTCGCTGCGGTTGGCCTCCCGCTGCGCCTCGGTCCAGCCCATCAGGCCCGACAGGCCGCCCACGCCTGCGGGCGACGGCGGGCGCGGCGGCGGCAGGCGGGCATGTCCGTGGGGCGAGATGCGCTGGGTGGACAGGCAGCGCTTGGTGGCACATGGCCGCAGGGCCCCACAGACCAGGCACAGGCGCAGCCCCAAGGCAACCAGGCACAGGTAAAGGCACAGGCACTGACACGGAGGCCACAGGGCTGAGGCAGGCACGGTGCAGGCGGCACGGGCACGCAGCCAGGCCCGCGGCAGCCGTGAGGCAGGCGCTCACCGCCCAGGCGGATGTCCACGCCATCCTTCGTGGGTAGGTCCCCGGGCAGCGCGGTGTCAAAGCCGCCGTTGATCCAGGCCAGGGGGCCGTAGCCCGCGCGGCTCAGCTGCTCGCACGCCGCCAGCGACCTGCTCCAGGGGCGGGGGCAGAACAGGGTCACGCGACGGCGCGTGGGGACAGAACCGCGCGCTTGCGGCACACCACGCGCGCCTGCCTGCCTGCCTGCCTGCCTGCACGCGCCGGCACTCCCACCCCCCCGCGCTTGGCCAAGCGCTGGCAACCCCAAAAGCGCCGTGCTTCGGGCCGCCTGCAGCCACCCCCCACGCCCACCTGAGCCCCTTCTGGCAGGCCACCACCACCTGCGCGTCGTTCGGCACCGAGGCCTGTACCTCAGCCAGGAACTGGGGGTTGGGCTTCATGTGGGCGCCGCCCAGCCACCAGCCGCCCATGCCAAAGTTGGAGGCCTGCAGCGGGGGAGGGGGGGCCGGGGGCGCGGCCCATGCGCGGCATGAGCTGGCATGTGCGGCGCGTGGGAGCATGCTCATGTGCCACAGTTGGGCGGGTGGGGTGCTCGACAGAACACTCGCAGCAGCCGTGCTGCAGGCACAAGCCGACCAGCTGGTGCGGGGGCGGGGGCCGTACCAGCTGCAGGGCAGCTGCCAGCGCACCTGCTTCAGGAAGCCTGCGGGCGACATGTCGTCATCCACCACAAACAGCGGCACCTCCACAGCGCCTACCACCTTTGCCTGCACACGTGGAGTGGGCAGCAGGTGTGTGAGACAGCAGGCGTGTGAGGGGCCTCGGGAGGCGTGGAGGGGAGCGCCGGGCGGCAGCGGCACCCCCCCCAAGCGGGGCCGCGCCGTCCCTCTGGGAGCTGCCAGCCCTGCGATGCCTGCGCTGCCACCCTGCCGCAACTGTTTCCGCCTGTGCTGCCCTGGCTGCTCACGCAGCTGTGCCGGCCAGCTGCGCCAAGAAAGGGGCAGCCCGCAGCCCTTGCTCAGCGCCAGCCTCCCTCGCCGCCTGGCCGCCAGGCGGCGGCGGCCTGCAGGGCCCACCTTGGCGATCTCGGTAGGCGGGCGCACATCCAACAGCACCCACCCCTCCTTCAGCAGGCCGCCCGCCTCCTTGGCGCTCACGTTCTGCACCTTGCCGTCGCGGATCTGCGGGGGCGTGGCGCCGCGGGAAGAAAAGGCTGAAAGCTCCTACCTTGTACATAACGCACCCGTTTTCACTGGATGTTCACTTGATGTGTTCCCAGTCGTTGCAATGCAGGGATGGGTTGGCCTGCAGCCTGAGAGGAGCGCCGCGCGGGTGCAGGGCTGCAGGCCGCCGCCCACCTGGCTCTCCCAACGCTTTTGCGCCTCGCTCTGAGCGGCGGCATTCGCCACTGCGAGCGTGCGCGGGCTGCGGGCGCAGCGCACCGGCCGCCGCGCCGCTGTCTGCACCGCCGCCCGCTGCGGCGCCGGGGCGCGGGCGCCTGCAGGGGAGCAGCAGCAGAGCGCGGCGTGTGTGCAGCGGAAGCTCGCGCCGGCAAAGCGCGGCAGGCGGCGGCACCGCCGCCGCTGACAAGGCCTGCTGCAGGGCGGCGGCGCACCCGAGGAGGACTGTGGCGTGGCGGCCGCCACACGCTGTACCAGGGCCGCAGACATGCTGCTGTGCGATGATCGGGGGAGGGGGACGGTGCGAGCGAGGTGGGGCCTTGCAGCGAGTGCAGGTGCCCTGAGCGACAACACAGATGCGTTTCCAAGCAGCCAATAGCGCATCAGAGCTTCTGGGCTGCACGCCATCCGGATCATCCGCGCGCCATCGGCCGACTCGGCAGCACGCTCGCAGCAGGGAAGGATGTCCATCGCCTGCTTCCACTGCCAATGATCGCACAAGCTCAGCCCAATTGCATTCACGACGATCGCGCCAACTGACTGGCTGGTGCCTGCGACTTCACCTCACGCATGTGCCAGCGATGAACGGCAAAGCCATCACAGACGCGGCTTGCGGGACCAGATGGACACCCTCGCAGCGCCCGAGACGCTGCACCACGGCGGCAACCTGCCGCAAGCTTGTCGCTGCCGCTGCCGCCAGGCCGGGTGGCGGCGGCGACCCCACCGCAGCAGACAACGCCAGCAGCAGCCGCAGCAGCAGCGTTCCCCTTGCTAGCACGCCCGGCGCCGTGCAGCAGGCGGTGGAGGCGGTGTCGCGCCGCGCCGCGGCCGCCCTGCTGGCGGCGGCGGTGTCCGGCGCGGCGCTGCTGGCGCCGCCGGCGGGGGCGGTGACGCAGGAGCAGCTGCTGTTTCTGGAGGCTTGGCGGGCGGTGGACCGAGCGTATGTGGACAAGAAGTTCAACGGGCAGAACTGGTTCAAGGCAGGCCCCGCCGCTGGCTGCTCCCCACCATGCCTTGCCTGCCTGCCTGGTTGCGCCGCAGAAAGGCCTGCCACCGTGTCTGCAGCGCTGCACAGCGCCATGCCCGCACGCACTCACGACTGCCTGCCTGCCTACCTGCCTGCCTGCCTGGCCCCGCATCCCCAGCAGGTGCGGGAGGATTCTCTGAAGAAAGTGCCGATGGGCAGCCGCGCGGAGACGCACGAGGCCATCCGCGTCCTGCTGGCCTCCCTGGGCGACCCGTTCACACGCTTCCTGGCCCCAGAGCAGTACACGGCACTACGGTGGGCGCGCTGGGACGGGCGGCGCGGCGGCCGGCCTGCATGGGCGGCTGCGGCGCACCGCTCCCCCGCTTTCTGGCGGCCCTGTAGGGCACGGCATGCCATGCGCAGCTGGCACGCTGCGTCCCACCCTCCAACCACCCAAAACAGCACCAACCCCACACCTTGCACCACCCCGCACACCCACCCACCCCCGGCTCCCCCCCACACCCCCTGCAGGCGCAGCACGGCCGGGTCAGTGACTGGCGTGGGGGTGGAAGTTTCCTTCTCCTCCCAGCAGGGCGGCAGCAGCTCGCTGGTCGTCATCTCGCCCGCGCCAGGCGGCCCCGCCGAGCGTGCCGGCATCCGTCCGGGGGACCAGATTCTGTCCATCGACGGCCAGGACACCTCCACGCTGTCGCTGTATGCTGCGGGTGGGTGGGTGAGGAGCAGCGCAGGCCTGCGTTGGCACGTGTCGGTGTGTGCGTAGTGTGTAGTGTGTCTATGTGTGGTGTGTTTGTGTGTGTGTGTGTGTGTGTGTGTGCGTCTGTGTGTGTCTGTGTGGCACGCAGGAGAGCAGCTGTCAGCAGCCGCTTGCCCGAGGCGCCAGCGGCGCGCAGCGGCCTCCGGCAGCCCGCGGCACCCTGCTGACGCCCGCGCCGGTCGCCCCGCCCCCGCCCGCCCACTGCAGGCAACCTGCTGCAGGGGCCGGAGGGCAGCGAGGTGGTGCTGCGGGTGCGGCCCAGCGGTGGCGGGGCTCCTAGGGACCTGAGCCTCACCCGGCAGCCTATCCAGTTCAACCCTGTCGACTCCGCGCTCTGCAGCACTAGCGGTGAGAGGGCCCCAGCCCGCTGCAGCTGCCCGCGGCAGCGGCCGGAACCACCCGCCTGCTTGCAGAGCCCCCAGCCTGCTTGTCGAGGCAGCCTCCCGCCGTCCTCGCGCTGCCTGCCCTACGGCGCCACGCTTGCGCCTTGCCCCCTGGCACGGCGCCACCACCACCCCCTCCTGCCACCGTGCCGCCGCCTGCCTCCCTGGCTACAGGCCAGCTGGCGCCCGGGTCCAGCGAGGGCCGGCTGGGATACATCCGTGTGGCCACCTTCAGCAAGCAGACCAGCGAGAAAGTGCGGGCGGCGCTGCTGACGCTGCGGGAGCAGGTGCGGCGGGCGGCGGCGTGGCTGGGCCGAGGCACTGAGGCACACATCGGCAGCAGCTGCAGCTGGCCCGCGTGCCTGTTATACCTCATACGTAAAACAGGTGTCGGCGTGCCGGCCTGCCGCCAACCTCTGCCCGCTCCGCTGCAGCTGCCCGCCCTTGGCGCCCCCTGCAGCGTTGCTCGCCCCTTTCGCCCAGCTCGCCGCCCGCTTGCCCCCCTGCCGCCCGCCGCAGGGCGCGCAGCGGCTTGTGCTGGATGTGCGCAACAACGGCGGCGGGCTGTTTCCTTCGGGGGTGGAGGTGGGGCGCATGCTGCTCAACAGCGGCGACATAGTGCTGATCGCAGACAGGTGGGCTGGGTGTTTTTTTTCGGTGTGGTGCACGGTGGTGTGTGTGTGTGTGTGTGTTGGGGGAGGGGAGGGGGAGGTCACTGTATTGGGTGGAGGAGGCGCCTGGCTGCTCAATGGGCGCCACCACAGGCATGCTGCCCACCACCTGGCTGCCACCATCGCCACGCATCAGGCCAGGGACGCGGCACGCGCGTGCCGGGGGTGCCCACCCCCCGCCACCTGCCCGCCGCCTGCTCACATGCCTGCTCACATGCCTGCTCCCGTGCCTCCCGTTGCTGCTTTCACGTGCCTGCTCCCGTGCCTCCCGCCGCCGCAGCGACGGCGTTCGCGACATCTACTCCGCCCAGGGCTCCGCCATAGACCCCTCCACCCCCCTGGTCGTGCTGGCCAACCGCGGCACCGCCTCAGCCAGCGAGGTGCTGGCGGGGGCTCTCAAGGACAACGGGCGGGCCGAGGTGGCCGGGGAGAGCACCTTTGGCAAGGGGCTAATCCAGGTGAGTGGTGCAGGAAGGGCGGGCAGGGGCGGGGTTGACTATGTGGTGGCAATGGAAGCGGTAGATGGGGATCTGCATGCACAGCGCACCAGGGCTCCCCTGCGTTAGCCCCACCCCAAGGGTTCTAGAGCCCGCGCCTGCTGCCCCACCCGTCCGGGACCTGCATCTGCTCGACGCGCTGCAGCTGGTGCCTCCTGCCCCACCCCGACGTGCGGGTGCCTCCTGCCCACCCTCTGCAGACCCTGGTGGAGCTGTCCGACGGGTCTGCTGTGGCGGTGACTGTGGCCATGTACCAAACGCCTGCGGGCATCGACATCAACAAGGTGCACGCCTATCAAACGCGGGGTGCTTGTAAACACAACACAGGCACGCCCTGCCCTGCAATTGCGCCTGCTGCCGGCGCTCCATGCATGTGTGGGCTTCCAGTCTGGTTTCAGCAACAACAAGCTTGCGGCACTGGGTGCATGTGTGGGCTGTGCGGGGAACGGATGCTTGGAGCAGCGGCGGGACGCTCCTGGGGGGTGCGCCGCACCGCTGTGCTCATCCACGCTCCACAGCCACCTCCCTAGCACGCCGATTCCTCTCTCTCCACCTGCCTCCTGCAGATTGGCATCGCACCGACCATCCCGCTGCAGCCGGCCCAGCTGGCCGACATCCCGCTGAGCGGCGAGGCCTTCTGCCGCTTCGCGCAGACCGAGCAGGCGCCCAGGCTGTTCTGAGGCGCTGCCGGGCTGGTGGCACACACCCCTCCCTGCAGCCATACGCTTGCTGTGATCTGCCATCCTGCAGAAACTGAGTTACACGCTGTAACGCACGCAGGACGATGCAGTTGCAGGTCAACGAGCGCAGACGAGAAATGAATGGATGCCAGGCTGGAATGAAATCACGGGCATTGGGTACAAATGAATTCGCAGAGGAGAAGAGAGCACAGAGGTCCCTCGCTTCTAGTCCGTCTTGCCCTCGGGGCGCGGCGGCGGCAGGCGCCCCTTGACCGCCTCTGCCAGCGCCTGTGCAGAGTGGGTGGGCGCCAGGCCGCCGCTGCCCTGCCGGGTGCTGTGCCTGGCCGTCTCCTCCACCATCCCGCGGAAGGCTGCGGGCAGGCGGGGGGGGGGGGGGGGGGGGGCGGGGCC
>NW_005435082.1:536285-539198 GCF_000147415.1 Chlorella variabilis | reverse complement strand
CCCCACATTGGTAGCGCCTTTCGCGTGTTGCATAAGCTGCCGGCGGTGCCCTAAGCTTCCTCCTGTGCGGCCGGGGGGGGGCGCGGCCAGCAGGGCAGGCAGGCAGCAGCAGCGTCAGAAGCCGCAGCCGCCATCACTGCTGGTAGCACCGTGCGTCGGACGCACAGCAGGAAGCTCAGGGCACAGCCGGCAGCTTATGCAACACGCGACAGGCGCCACCCTGTGCCGCATCAGGCTAGAGCCCCCACCAACAATGAAATATGCGGCGCCAGCGCTCACCCGAGTCGGGCTGCGCCAGCAGGTTGTTGGGCGTGTCATACTCGCGCACCTGACCCTCGTGCAGCACTGCAGCGGTGGCAGTGGGGCGGCCGCGGCGGCGGCAGCAGCGGCAGCGAGGTGGGCAGGTATAGCAGGCGGGCCAGCCACCCCCTGATCCCGGGGCCCGCCACCAATCCATCCACCCCAAGTGTTGGGGCCCAAGTGACCATGGTGTAGACAAGGCAACAACCAGGCGCCTTGCCAGCATGATGCCCCTCCCCGCCAACGGCTTGCGGTGCTGACGGTCCGCAGGCAGGCCCCCCGCGGCGCCGCCGCCTGCGCCGCCACCCACCCAGCACCCGGTCGCTGTCCATGATGGTGTGCAGGCGGTGCGCGATGGTCAGCACCGTGCAGTCGGCAAAGGCGGTGGCGATGGTGGCCTGCACAGGCGCAGGCACAGGCGCGCACTTGCGTACTGCATAATGAGTCGTGTTCACAGCCATGCAGACTGTCTGCAAAGGAACTTGCGACACAGAGCCCCAGGAGGCGGTTGCAGCGGGAGAGCGGCGGGCCAGGGGCCGCATGATGCGGCATGCAGTGCACCGCAGGCATGGCATGCCTCCCAGCAGGCAGGCGGCCCCACCTGGATGAGCGCATCGGTTGCTGTGTCCACGTTGCTGCGGCGGGACGGCGAGCAGGCATGCACGCGTGAGCGTGTGCCGGGTGTGCGAGAGTGGGGCCGAGGCGGGGCGCAGCGGGCAGAAGCCCTTCCCTGCCCGCTTGCGTGGACTGACAGTCTGTGGACTGGCAAGAACACGCCTGCGGCATAGACTCCCCGTCTGCCCTGCTCACCTGGTGGCCTCATCCAGCACCAGCACCCGCGCCGCCCGCAGCAGCGCCCGCGCCATGCACAGCAGCTGGCGCTGGCCCACGCTGAGGTTGCCGCCGCCCTCGGCCACGGGCGCGTCCAGGCCGCCGCGCAGCGCGCGCACCGCGTCGGCCAGGCCCGCCTGCGCAGAGCGCCGGACAGGGCCCCAGGTTCCAGTTAAGTTAAGCAGTGGGAAGAAAGGAAGAAAGGAAGAGGACACCATTGGGCGTGGATTCAGCAAGCCTGCTGAGCGCTCCATGCATGTGCCAGCAGGATGATGCGTGCCCCACACAGCCCCCCCTCCCATGCATATACAGCCCCGCCTCCCACGCATGATGCACACCAGTACTGCTGCCATACCGCCCCCGCCGTCGCACAAACCAGGCATGACGTCGCGGACTGCCAGGTGGCCCCTACAGCCCCCGCACACCTGCGCCAGCGCCCCCCAGATGCGGTCGTCGCCGCCCGCGTCGCCGAAGGGGTCCAGGTTGGATCGGATGGAGCCGCTGAACACCACCGGGTCCTGCATGGGAGGCAGGCAGGCGGGCAGGCGGGCAGGCAGGCGGGCAGGCGGGCAGGCAGGCGGGTGGCGTGGTGTGGGGCACCCGTAGCGGAGAGCTGGGAGGCGGCGGGTGTGCAGCAGCGGTCGGGAGGCAGAGAGGGAGAGTATCTCTCCCTCTGTGAGGCTGTCTTCGGGCCAAGCCTCTCCTCCCTGGGTGTGTGAGTGTGTGTGCGAGGCAGAGGTCGGGGCGCCCCAGCGTACATCTGCCCAGCACACCAACCCACACAGGGAGGCGCGAGGGCCTGCCGTCCACCTGCGGCACCAGGGCCAGGCGGGACCGCAGGTCGAACAGGCCGATGGAGGATGTGTCCACGGAGTCAATCACGCGATGCGCCCGCCGACGGCTCCCTGCGGGTGGGGGTGGGGGTGGGGGTGGGTGGGGGTGAAGGAGCGGGGTGGCGGCGAGGAGGGTGGGAGGCGGGCGCGCAGAGGCTGGCTTCGGAGCCGCCTGCCTGTCCTGACCTGACAGTGGGGCGTGTGGGGCAGCCACGAAAGCGGGTGGCACCACCCACCCACCACCCACCCGAACGTCCAGCGATATATCATATACATGATTTGGTATGATTATAGGAATACTCCCGGGCCTCACCTATTCGGAAGAGGGCCAGCATGAGCGTGGACTTGCCGCACCCCGTGCGCCCGGCCACGCCCACCTGCAGCGGATGGAGGCAAACAGGCGAGGCGCACCGAGCTCGGGCCCACCTGACCCGGGTGTGTGCTCCCCAGCCAGCGCCCAGCAAATGTCCAAAGAACCAGCACACCACAGAACCCCACCCTCATCCCAGCCAGCCAGACCCAGCCACTCCCTGCCGCCCCTTGGCCCACACCTTCTCTCGGCCCCGCACAGAGAAGGTGACCCCTCGCAGTACCGGATCCAGCTCCGGACGGTACCGCACCACCAGCTGCTCCACCTCTATGGCACCCTGCAGGCACAGCAGGCACAACAGAGGGCAGCCAGGGTGATGCGGCGGCCGCGGCAGCAGGGGCTGGTAAGCAGGGCAGCTGAGAGCTGCTGCCTGGACGCACGCCCACTAGTCGCAGCGCACCTGGTGCGGCCAGCCGGGCAGCGGGCGGCGGGCCTCCACAATGGCCGCCGCCTCTGGCTCCACCGCAGTGTACTCAATCATTCGCTCCACGCTGTTCATGTTGACCTGGGCGGCGTGGCGCGGGGCGGGGCAGGCGGTGGGGTAGGGGTGGTGGTGTGTGGGGGGGGGGGGGGGCATGG
>NW_005435082.1:524510-536235 GCF_000147415.1 Chlorella variabilis | reverse complement strand
GGCGCGGTCCCTTCCTCACAAGATGAGGCCTGCCAAGGAGCCCTGTTCTCATTCTCACACGGACGCCTGACGCCGGTACCGCCGGCGTACCGCCCGCCAAGCCTCACCTCCAGCTCCGTCGTCTGCCGCACCATCCAGTTCATGAGGCCCGTGAGGTTGAGGGCGGAGGTGAGGGCGAGGCCGGCGAGGCCCGCGTTGCGCGGCGCCGCCACCGCCACCAGCACCGCCGCGCCAAATACCACAGAGATGCCCAGCAGCTCCAGGCGCACAGACAGCCAGCGGTTGATGCACTGCGGGCGGGCAGCGCGGGCAGGCGGGCGGGCAGGTGAAAGGTCACCGGGAGTGAGGGCAGCCGAGTGTTCAAGTCCGCTGGGAAGCTGGACACACCGCGGAGAGGTGCCGCCAGCGCTGGCAGTGCTGTCTCAGGCGCCGGCGCAGTGCCAGCCAGGCGCCGCCCTTGAGCTCGCCCACCTGCGCGGGCCAGTAGGCGCGGTTGCTCTCATCCATCAGCCGCGAGTTGCGCGCCTCAAAGGCCTCCTGCTGGCGGAAGGCGCGCACGGTGGCCAGGCCCTGCAGTACCACATTATGCAAGGGTATCCCGGAGTGGGCATGCCTCACCAAGCCCTCTGTATGGACACCTGCTCCCTTCACAACTGCCCCTGATGATGAGTCCCGGTCGTGATCAACTGGGCAACTTCTTTTGTCTAGCTGGAGGGATGCCATGCACCAGGGCACCAGAGCCAGCGCACCTGCAGCGTCTCCCCAAAGTGCCCAAAGATGGGGGACAGGGCCAGGCTGTCGAGGCGCTTGATCTCGCGGGAGGAGCGAATGTAGCGGGTCTGCAGGCGGTGGTAGGGTAGGGAGCAGGGTAGGGCGGTGGGGTGTGCGTCACGGTGTGGAGCGCCGGGACTACAGAAGAGGTCTGTGCTGCAAGCTTGCTCTTGCTGACATCAGAATGTACGCCCACACAAGGCAGGTAGGACGGCGCTAGCAGCGCTGGCGCCACGCTGCCCAAGCCTGCTGCAGGCTGCCTGGTAGCTGCCTGCGCCTGCACTGCTTGCCTGGATGAAGTAATAAGAGAGGGAGAGGGGGAAGATGGCTGCCAGGATACCGGGCGACACCGCCACCACCACCACCAGCGACCACAGCACGCTGCAGCAGGCGGAACAACAGCGCCCGATGCTTTATTTGGTCCTCGCTGTCGGTGAGAAAGCACAGTGCCTTCTTGTGAGCGCAGGGCATCGCTGCGATGCATTCACATGTGTACACAGCAACAGGGGCAGGCTGCGGGGGCTGCAGGGGCGTGCTTGCCTGACGGAGCAATTCAGGAAGGACTGGACGCTTCCTTGCAGCGCCACATCCACCGCCTCTGTGGGATTGGCGGAGCAGGACAGGAGTTGGATGTGAGGGGCCCAGGGGTTGGCCAAGGAAGGTCCAGCAAGGAAGGTCGGCATGGGGAAGCTGTGCCCGTCCATCTCCCCAGCATCACGCTGGCATCCAGGGAGTGGTAACCTGCCACCATGCCACGCATCATATGCAGCCGCACCGACGACACACCCGTGTCCTTTGTGAAGCGGTTGAGCAGGCGGCCGGTGGGCTGGCTGTCGAAGAAGCCCATGGGCAGGCGCACCACGCAGGACAGCAGCCGCTCCTGGTGGCGGGGCGCAGATGTAAAGCACAACAAGCAATATCAAAGCAGGCTTGGCACAGGCTGAGCAGCAGGGTGCGACTGTGCTACCTGATGCCCAGGCAACCGACCGACAGAACCAGCAGCTCCAGCCGCGTGCCTTGGCACCAGCCCCGCTCCCTCCCTCCGCCCCCGGGCTGCACCTCCTGCGCCTCACCTGCAGCACACGGGCAGCGCTGACGCTGCCCAGCACCAGCATGACTGCCTTGACGATCTGCAGGGGGTGGCAAGGTCTCGACAGGTGAGGATGGGTTGGATGCTGGGAGGCAGGAGGGAGGGCAGGCTGTCATCCACCACAGGGGGTAGCTGCCAATGCCATCAATGATAGGTAGGCAGGCAGGCAGGCAGCCAGGCAGCCAGGCACCTGGAAGGCCAGCGAGGAGAAGCCCAGCCCAAAGTACAGCATCATGTAGAAGGTGGTGTTGAGGCCCTGGGGCGGGTCGGCCGCCGCGGCGGCCGCCGTCGCCTCGCTCCACACCGACAGCCACCAGTTCTGGCCGCTGCACGCGCGGGAGGGGGCAGCAGGCGCAAGGCCCGCAGCATGAGGCCGGCTGTCCAAACGCCCCAGAAGGAGAGGAGCGTGCCGGTTCAGGTGCGCAGCATGCTGTTGCTCCGGGAGTGCCCGGGAGTGCTACTGCCCAGCCTTCCGCGTCCAAGCGTATGCACACTCACGCCTGCAGGCCGCGCTCCGTGATGCCCAGCGTCAGCACCACGATGGGGATCAGGAAGAAGGGGCTCCACGACCTGCGGCATGGCAGGGAACACGGCGCACGGCACATAAATCCTTTAGGATTCTGGTGTGGGCGCGGCAGGGGACGCAGACTTCCGCAGCCACCCAAAAGCCAACCATGGAGCCACAGGCACCCCCCCTGCTAGCCCCTGCCGCCTTGCCTGAAGTATGCGCCGTACACGGCGCGGTCCACCCGCCCCACAGCCCGCTCCTCGGCCTTGGTGAGCTTGCCGCTGGCAGGTGTAGCAGGGCGGCCTGGCGGCTGGGGCGGTGCGATCAGGTCCTTGCGGGTGGGGGCCATGACGGGAACAGGCTTGGGCACGTACTGCAGGCAATACAAAGTGGTAACCATGCAGTTCACAGCGGTACAGCCATGCCCGGCATACAATGCACTGGTAAATGCAGAAGCAGCACCGCACCTTGAACTGGCTGCTGCCATTAGGGGAGTGGACCGCCACCGTCCCGTCTTGCCCTGTCTCTCCTTCCAGCTGGCTGCTGCCCTCTGCTGGGCCTCCTGCAGGCGCGCTGCCTGGCCCTGCGCTGCTGCCAGCATCGGCAGGCGCGTCCAGAAGCGGCACGTCTGTGAACACAGCCCCGCTTTCCACTGCCCCACACAGGCTGGCGCTGGCTTCTGCTGCAGCAGATGCCTCGGCCCCCTGCTCGGCCTGCTGCTCCCGCACTTGCAGCTCGATGGCACTATCCCTCGTGCTGCCCTCACGCAGCACCGCCGGGGCGCTGCTGCCGTTAGCCCGGCGAACCTCGTGCTCCTCTGCAGCCCAACATCCAGCCAAACCCACTTCAGTCTTCTGCGCCTTATGGTCGCTCAACCACAGCTGCTAAGCAGAGTCCTGGAGCAGACTGGCGCATCCCTCTGTGCGCCAGCTGCAGGCACATGGCAAGGCAGCCAGCCAGCCACGCACCTGCGCTGTCTCCCTCGCCGTCCGCCGCGCCCTCGCCTTCGCCCTCGGCGCTGTGCTGGAACTGGTGGAAGTCGACGCCTCGAGCCACCAGCTCCTGGTAGCTGCCCTGCTCCGCCAGGCGGCCGTCCCGCAGTACCAGCACCCGGTCGGCAGCTGGCAGGTACTGCAGCTGGTGGGTGACCAATACCCGCGTGGCCTGCAGTACAATGGTGACGCACCAGTACGCCAATCGCCCCTGGAGCCACTTTCCGCAGGTTCAAGCGGCCGAGGGCAATGCCATGCCCGACCAGTAACGTGCCCTGATGTGCATGCCACGGTGCGAAGCGTGGCCGCATCCCCACCTGGACCAGCAGGCCGCAGATGCAGCGGTCGAAGAGGTGGCGGCCGACATGGGCATCCACAGCAGACAGCGGGTCGTCCAGCAGGTACACATCTGCGGTACGTGAGGCATTCAGGGACAGTCGGAGGAACAATTTGCTGTGGATTCACGGCATGTCAGGACTGGATTTCATCAACTGGCCAACAGGGCATCTAGACGATGGAAGAACCACAGCTGCAGCCCTCCGAAACAGCAGGCATGCAGGAAGCCACTGGCACCCACCCGCGGAGGCGTAGCAGGCTCGAGCCAACGCAACGCGGTGCCTCTGCCCGCCGCTCAGGTTCACGCCCTTCTCCCCAATCTCAGTCTCGTCCCCTGCAGCTCAGCAGCGCACGTCAGCACCACTCCATGAGGCCGGCATATCAGGCTATCAACACAGTGGCAGGCGCAAAGGCGAATACTGCAAGCATTGCCCAGCAGCCACACTGTCCCGCATACCATACGAATCAATCCACGCCCATCACCGCCCCTCCAATCACGCTCTACCAACCGCCCCGCCTCACCCGCCGCGAGCATTTCGAGGTCCGGCCGCAGAGCGCAGGCCTCCAGCACATGGCGGTACCTGCTTTCTTCCAGCGGTGCTCCCATGAGGATATTGTCCCGTACGGTCGCATTCTGTATCCAGGGATCCTGCTGCGTGTACGCCACGGTGCCACGCACCATCACGGTACCACCCACCGCCACCACCATCTCCCCCAGCAGCGCCGCCAGCAGGCTGCTCTTGCCGGAGCCCACTGAGCCCACCACGATGACCAGAGCGCCGTGGGGCACTGCAGGGGGTTAGGCACCAGGGAGGGTGGGAGACAGGGTTCACCCCATGTCGGATGCAGGTCAACTTTCAGTTAATTGGCAAAGCAACCGGATGCCGGGGTGCACATCGTACGGGAACCTCCAGCCCAGGAGCCAGCGTCAGGCCAGACCACAGCCGGCACCGCACCACACAGGACCCTAGCCTAGGTATCTGAGAACCCTAGCCTAGGTATCCGAGAGACAAGGAGATACCCCTCCACAGACAAACCTGCCAGGCTGATGTCGCGCAGCAAAGGCTCGGCGTCGCGCTTCCAGCTGAAGCTGCCCCGCACCACCTCAATGACTGGCTGCCCCGCCAGCCCAGGAGGCTGCGGCGCCGCCTGCTGCATCTCGTCAGCCTGCAGCCACAGTCAGAAGCACACCGCATTTGAAACCTCCCCCTTCCAGACACTGTAATATTTCGTAAACAACTGGCTGCGAGCCAGGCAGCAGGCCGAGGCACTCCCCACCCGCATGAAGGTCTGTATGCGATCCAGCGCCACCTTGCCGTTGATGAGGTTCATGATCTGCGCTGAGCGGGTGGTGGGGGCGGCAGCGAATGGAGGTGGGGGAGGGCAGTATGTGGAGGCACACTGGGACCAGTTTTCCACCCCTCCCACCCACCTGCCCGGCCCACCCATACCCTGCCATCCCACTTGCCTGCTGCGGAAACATCATGACTGGGAAACGCAGCAGGTTGAAGAGAGAGAGTGCCGGGAAGGCGACGGCGGCGGTGAGCGGGTACCCCAGAGCCGAGTACGTCATGAAGGCGGCCAGGGAGATGAGGATGGGCCCGCCGCCAAACACTAGGTTGTTGACTGTGGACAGCAGGTTGGCCTTGCGGATCTCGCGAAGCTCCTGCTCCCTGCACCAGCAGCGGCAGGCACGGCAAGCAGCAGACGCGGCGGTGGCCACGTGCACGGAGACTTGGTGTTTCGAACCAGGCAGGCGGCCCCGGCATGCGCGTCGAACACTGTGCCGGCCTCGGCGATGCGTCATGCAGGAAGAGCAGGCGGGCGGCAGAGCGAGGACGGGCAGCGCAAGCCCTGGCTTGCGGCTGCTGGGCCCACCTCAGCGCGGTGATGCGCTCCACATAGGGCTGCTCCCAGGCGTACAGCTTGATGGCCTTGATTCCTGCGGCAGAGGTGGTGGCCACCAGTGCGCGGGCGATGTGAAGGTTTGTGTGTGTTGGTGTGTGTGTGTTGGTGTGTGGGGTGGGTGGGGCTGGAACCAAGTCTAGAAAGGATGACAGCTGCTCCAATCCAAGCCCCAACACAGCTGCCCTGCCCTGGGCCCCAGCGGCCACCCAAGCCACCCACCCGTGATGATCTCGGTGCAGAGCTTCACCCGGGAGTCGGTGTGTGCCACCAGGCGGCGGCGGATGGCGCCCAGCTGGCGCCCCACCAGCGCCGACAGCGGGATGAGCGCCACGCACACGCCCAGCCCCGCCAGGGCGGGCAGCAGGTGGATGACGCGCACCAGCAGGCCCATCACAACCAGGATCTGCAGGAGGAGGGGGGAGCCGGGGCAGTACTGGGATTAGTTTGGGATTAGTTTGTGTTTGCAAGGTGTGTGGATAGGCAGCACTACATGCTGCGATGGTGAGGGAGATCTCCCCCACCGCCACAGCACCAAAGCGAGGCAGTGAAGCAGGTGGCCTGACGTGCACAGCACGGTGTGACAGGTGGAAGGCCAGCAGATGGGCTCCACAAGGCAGAGGCGAGGTGCATTTGCGCAAATTTGCATGCAGGGGCAGCAGCAGCGGCCTTGCCTGGAACGGTCCCGACCTGCGGCAGCAGCGAGTGGCGAGTGAGTGAGTAGGTAGGCAGCGCACAGTGAGTGCGGCGGACTTGAAGGTCTGCCACAACCCCTAAGCAGCCGACGCAGGCAAGCAAGCTTCGACAGCGGTCGCTGTGCAGGTGCAGGTACAGGCACAGGCGGCTCCCCAGCCCAACGCACCAGATCATGTGCAGGTACTGAGGGATGGCCCACAGCTTGGCTGCACACAGCGGGGCACAGCGCGGCGCAGCTTGACACAGCTTGGAGCGGCAGCGAATATCTACGCATACCGCCCTCTGCCCACCGCATCGACAAGTCCCACGTTGGTGTGCCCCCAACCGCCCCGCCCACCTGCGTCGTTGCTCTGCAGGTTGACAATCTTGCCGGCGCCGAGCTCGCCCTTGGCGGCGGCGCTGATGCGCAGGCTCTTGCGGTACAGCATGTCCACCAGCGCAATCTGCGGTACGGTACGGGGCGGCACACGCATACAGTCGGCCAGCGGCGGGCATCCAAGCATGGCGACGGCGTGCAGGCTCCATATACACGCACACACGCACACGCGGGTCAGGGGCATCCAGACCAAGGAAAGTGGCCCCACCTTGAGGTGCAGGCAGATGCGGAAGAGCTGGTGGAAGTACAGGTTGACTGTGATGGTCTCCACCACGCTCGCCCCCGCCAGCGCAGACGCCAGGCCCAGGCCCACCCAGGCTGTGGCAGGGAGCAGAGGGGCAGCGGAGTGGGTGGCTGATGGGCGGCGCCCGGGGTGTAGCGTGGAGGGGGCGGAAGGGGTGTGGCATCTTGGGGTTTAGGGTTAACATCGGTGCGGGGCAGGCGTGTATGGGTGGGCAGCAAGCGGAAGCGTGCGTCCTCACCTGAGCCGCCCGCCTGCAGGTGCTTGAGCAGGACCTCCAGCAGGAAGGGGCCCAGGAACATCACACAATCGTGAGCCAGCTTCACCACCCCGGCTGCACCCACGAGTCGCCAGGCAGGGCACGAGGTGGCAGTTAGGCAAACAGGGCACGAGGTGGGGACTGGACACTGTCAGGAGGGAATGGGCGCCGCCCTGCTAACGGCGCTGCCCTGCCTGCCCATGCTGCCGAATCCCTCTCACCAATGATGAACTTGCGGCCGTGCGCCCGCCACATGGCTCGCCACACCACCCCCTGCAGAGCAAGCCAGCAACAGCAATGGAGGGCACTGGATGTGCTGCAGCAAACACCGTCCAAAAGCAGGCAGGCAGCCAGCCAGCTACACGTCTCTTATACATGTCCTGCGCAGGCTGGCATGCCAGCCAGCCGTCCAGACCGCCAGGCAAGCAGGCAGGCAGGCAGGCGCGCAAGCAGGCCGGCAGCAGCGCAGCCCAGCAGCAACCCAAATGCGCCGCACCTCGGCCGCGCTGAGGTGCCAGAGGAAGGAGTCGGCGACGGGGTGGGCTGCGTCGCAGGGCGCCACATCCCATAGGTCTTGCTGGTTCAGGGTTTTGCGGTATCCCAGGTGGATGAGGCCGCCCACGTAAGCAAAGGAGAGGCGAGACAGGAGGCCCGCAGCCTCCTCGGGGCACCAGCGGCCTGCGGGCACCAGTGGCAGGGGAGGGAGGACGACGCTCGGTGCAGGCGCCTCTCTGGGCAGCGGGCAGGGCCTGCGCCCCGCATGCCACAGGGCCCAAGGCATGCGCGAGCGCCCAGGCCGCCCTGCGTGCCTGCCGGCGACGCAGGCGCACGGCCGCGCACCTGCCGGCCGGCGCCAGCTGCCGGCTGCTTTGCTGCTGCCGTCGCCTGGCGCTGCGGCGGCGTCGATGTCTGGCCCCTCCTCCTCCTCGACAAGGCGGTGGAAGCGATACTGCTGCTGCCCCCCGGGCCGCATCCACGCCGGAAGGCGGCTCTTCAGCCTGCAACACCAGTAGCAGAGCAAGCAGCCTTGAGGAGGCCGGAGGAGCTGCTCCTGGTCATATGCATCACACCTCAGCGGCTGGCGCAAAGAGAGAGCCAGCCAAATCCCGAGGCGGGATGCAGCGGCGGCGGCGGGCTAGCCCGGGCCCAGAGCGGCGGCTCACCGGGCCCACCAGCTGTGCTGCAGCTGGCGCTGCTCCGCCTCCAGCAGCACAGTGATGTCCTCAAACTCCTCAGACTCATCTATCTCCAGGGCCACCGCCCCGCGGCCACGCGCCGGCTCCGGCATTGAGCTTGGCTCGGTTATGCGCGCCGCCACTACCGCTGCCGCCGCCACCTACCACCCGGCCACCACCGTCGCCAGGGCCCAACGGCGGCCAAGGGGCGTCCAGCAGGTGTGCAGCAACCGAGGAGCGGGGGAGGCAGGCTGTGTGAGGCAGGGCTTGGAGGGGAGGGAGAGAGGCTGCCTCCCAGGTGCTGTAAACTCTTCGGCAGTCAAACAGGGATCGATACAACGGCAAAGTGATGAAATAGATGACCAAAGAGGCGGTGCTGGAATTGTCGTGCCACCTGTACCTGGCCCCTGCCCCGTTGTTGTCGCTATCCTTCGTGCGGGCAGCAATTCTGACTCCCATCGCTGGCACGCAGCTTTTATCACGCAGGGAGTCTCTCCATCGGGCCTGATTGCTGGTTTGCTTTGGCAAGAGGAGCGCAGGCAGAGCGGGAGAGCACAGGAGATGTCGGATCATCATCAGCAAGATGACGACGCCCCCATGGAGGAGGCCCACGCTGCCAACGGCGGGGACATGGTGAGGGGCGCATGCTTGCAAACTCGTGCTGGCCATCTCTGTGCATCGCAGAATGCCAATTGGCAGACTGAATTCATTGCAATCGACGTTGCAGAGCCGCTCCCGCTCCCCCGGCGGCGGCGGCAGCGGTGGCGGCGAGGCGGGACGACGCAGCCCGAGCAGGGAGCGCCGCAGGAGCAGGAGCAGAAGCAAGAGCAAAAGCAGGAGCCCGCGACGCCGTAGCAGGAGCAGGAGCCGGCAGCGCCGCCCCAGCCCCAGGCGCAGCAGAAGCCCCGTCAGGCGCAGGGCAGCCAGCAGGAGCCCCGTCAGGCGCAGGGCAGCTAGCAGGAGCCGCTCCCGCGATGCGCCCAGGCAAGCACTGGCGCTGCTGCCGGATGCCTGTGGCAGGCGCAGGCTGGTGCTGTGTGCAAACGTTGCCTGGTCTGATTGCTGCACCTGCCGCCATGCTGCTGCAGGCGGCGCAGCCCCTCTCGGGATCGCTACCGCCGCTCACGCAGCCGCTCGCGCGACCGCTACAGCCGGCGCGACTCGCCACCACGCAGGCACGCTTGTCTGCTCCCGCCCTGCTCCGCCCATAATGCTGCCATTTCATGTTCTGATGCTGCGTAGCACACAATATTGCACGGCACAGCACAGCTTTCCGTGCCGGCATGCCGGCTGGCCCGTGGGGGACTCCTTTCGTCCACATTCCCAGCATTTCCGCGCCGCCCTCCAAACACACGGCCCGCCTGCCCCGTGTCCGCACCCTGCAGGCGGTCGCCCCCGGCACGCGGCACGCAGCTTTTCATCGCGGGCATACCATTCATGATGACCGAGCGGGATGTGGTGGACAAGTTCGATCGGTATGGCCCCGTCCGGGAAGTGCGCATCGTGCGCCACCCGGCCACCGGGGAGTCGCGCGGTGAGCGGCGCCGCGGGAGCATGCCCGCGCTGCAGGCTGCTGTGGCGATATCAATGCCACCACTATGGCGACAGCGTTCTGGGAGTGCGGCTGCCAGGGCATGTAGTTGGCATGCATGAGGTCATATTAGGTGGCATCAACAGCCAGCAAGCCTGGCATGCGCATGTGCGCAATGCATCCTCTTGGATCACCATGCTGACGGGCCACCCTCCCTCCCATGCGCCCATGGCCATGCAGGCTTTGGATTTGTGGCCATGGAGTCCGTGGAGGCTGCGGATCGCGCGGTGCGCAAGCTAGATGGCACCGATTGGAATGGGCGCCGGCTGCTGGTAGAGGTGGCCAAGAACCCACGATGAGCAGCTGTCAGGGGGCGGTCTGTCGTGGATGCATTGCGCATGCATTTTCCGTGCCCATTGCTCTTACCGCACCACCATGGTCCACAACCTGCACTACTGGACATGTCTGCCCGCTCACACATGTGTACACTGTGTACACTGAACGCACGATGTGCTGTCAGCTGGCCTGTGCTGCTTGTTGCTCTACTGCTTCTCTCCTGTCACATGCGTTGTTCGGACCACAATGTCTATGCTGAAGCTTGTTCTTGCTGAAAACAGACTGTAAGCCCACACATGTGTACAAGCATGCAAGTCCACGTGGCATTCGTTAGTTCCCACCGTCCGCGGATGTGCCAGGCTGCTGCATGCGCATACTTTACTGTGTTGTCTGTCTGTCTGTCTGTCTGTACAGAGTCGAGACATGTCTCTTGCTTATGTGGGCTTACAGTCTGGTTTTCAGCAAGAACAAGCTTGCAGCACAGACTTTGTCGTTCGGACAGAGCAATGTGAAAGGCTTGCTTTGCTTTTTGTGTTTACGGACGAAGCAGTGGAGCAATTTTAGATGAAGCAGTGAAGCGGATGCTCTGTGGAGGCTCTTCCCCACCTTTACCTTTACCTTTACCTTTACACCCAAATGGCGCATCAGGAGCATGGGATTATCGAATGCCACATTCGAATGCAGCGGGGCCAGCCGTGGTGCTGCAGCTGGGAAAGGGGTGAAGGCACCATGGCCATAAACAAACGTCTAGCTTTAGACCATTATTTGATCTGCCCGACGCGCCAAGTGCAGTACCCCCCACTAGATTCATTCAGCACACAGACCGGCCGCCTCTTGCTCGAGGGCGGCCCACTTTGGCCTGGGCAGCCCGGGCCGCCCTCCCCCCGGGCGCATGTTCAGTGTTGGAGGGGTGTGCCCAGCGATAGGGGGCCCCTGAAGGCATGCGCCGAGGCCGGGAAGCGTGGTTCGGCGCTGCTGCACGCTTGGCGACTTGAACAGAACCGCGTGCCGCCGAGCTGCGGCTGCAGTTTCCGGCCCACAGTCTACGGCCGCAGCCACGGGACTCGGCGGCACGGCGTTTGGGCCCAAGCTTGCTGCTGCCGCCGCCGTGCCTGGGGGGCAGCGCGGCGGCGGCGGCGGCACGCTGCGACGCCCCCGTGCCGCCGAGCTGCGGCCGTACCTTCCTGCCAGAAGCCCACGGCCACAGCCACGGGACTCGGCGGCACGGCGTTTCGGTCCACGGCTTGCTGCCGCCGCCGTCGCAGGGGTGCTGCCTGCGGCGGCGGCGGCACGGCGGTTGGGTCCACGGCTTGCTGCCGCTGCCGCCGCCGCAGGGGTGCTGCCTGCGGCGGCGGCGGTAGCGCACGTGGCAACCCCCGCGCTTCCTTGCCTCCCATCCACCGGACCCCGTCCTGCGCTTCACTTTGTTTCGGGAGGGGCTGCTCACTGCTCATTGCTCATTGCTCATCGCACACTTGCTCAACGCTCATTGCCCTATATCCCACGGTA
>NW_005435082.1:518913-523596 GCF_000147415.1 Chlorella variabilis | reverse complement strand
GCCAGCAAGCTTGGGCCCAAACGCCGTGCCGCCGAGTCCCGTGGGCGCGACCGTAGACCGTGGGCCGGAAACTGCGGCCGCAGCTCGGCGGCACGTGGTTCTGTTCAAATCGCCAAGCGTGCAGCAGCGCCGAACCACGCTTCCCGGCCTCGGCGCATGCCTTCAGGGGCCCCCTATCGCTGGGCACACCCCTCCAACACCGAACATGCGCCCGGGGGGGAGGGCGGCCCGGGCTGCCCAGGCCAAAGTGGGCCGCCCTCGAGCAAGAGGCGGCCGGTCTGTGTGCTGAATGAATGAATGGATGCGTACTACTCCATGCTCCCGTACCGTTGCGTTTCTCCCCAATGCGCCATGCCACTTTGCCAGTCATACACACGTTTCGATGCGTGCCCTGTCAGCTGCTTGCGTTGCATGTCGCCTTGCTCCACCCTTGTTTTATTGCTTTCTCTGCTTTCGCCCGGTTCCCGTCCCGTTTCGGCGGGGAGTCTATGTTGCAAGTTAGTTCTTGCTTTACCAGACTTTAAGCCCACACAAGTGAGAATTCTTCGAAGGGAGGTGGAGGTGGTGCAGTCCCGT
This sequence comes from Chlorella variabilis, assembly GCF_000147415.1. Lineage (NCBI taxonomy): Eukaryota > Viridiplantae > Chlorophyta > Trebouxiophyceae > Chlorellales > Chlorellaceae > Chlorella > Chlorella variabilis. The sequence goes on along the minus strand of NW_005435082.1, from coordinate 523,020 downwards.
GCATCGGCACCTGTGTGTCGGCACGGCGCCCAGCGCGAGTCAGATGGCTGGGAGCCGGGTGGGCACGTGCATGGGCGGTGATCGAGGAAGGCCGCGGCGCCTCAGGGGTGGGATCCGGATGGGATCGGCTGCTCACACAGCTTGCTTGCTTGCTTGCTTGTGTGGGCTTACAGTCTGGTTTCAGCAAGAACAAGCTTGCAGCACAGACTTTGTTGTTCGAGCAAGGAGGGATGAAGCAGTAGAACAACAAGCAGGACAGGCCAACTGACAGGTCACCGAGCGTTTAGTGTGTGAGCAGCAGCACAGGCCACCGGAAGGGGCAGGCACAACGCCGTGAGTTGCCTCTAGCCAGACCGCGGCAAACGTTGCGGCATCATTGCAAAAACACTTGCAATTTCAACTTTGCCGGCGGTTTCCAGCGCGGCGGGCAACCACTGCCGTGCTTGCAAGGCGCTGTGGGCTGCAACGAATGCAATGCACGCAAGGCGATAGGAGGTTGCAATGCACGCTTGTTTAAGTCTGTGCTGCAAGCTTGTTCTTGCTGAAACCAGACTGTAAGCCCACACAAGCAAGCGTGCGGGGCCCCGCATTCAGGCACATGCATGCAGGCGTTCGAAGGCGGTCCTCGCGTGTTTGCCCTTCCTGGTGGCCTCTTGCCCCCTAATGTCGACGGGAAGGGTTGCCGCGCCCTTCGACTTCACCAGGGGTCGCTGTTCAGTGTTGCTGGCGAGTAGGTGTCCTAAGATAGCATGGCCCCCACGGGTGGGGGCCCTTTCCAAAACGTGCTGCTCTCGTGGGTTGGGTTTTGCGTGTTTCATGGGCCGTATGCGAGCCTGCCTGGGCGAGAGCTGGACACGGGGAAACTGAAGAGCAGTGTGCACCCGGCTCCGCCCGCGACGAAGTCCTGCGCCCTCGACAGCCCCGCCGTCTGCTACCCTGCACCACTCAAGTGGCGCCTCCCTGTTCGCCACGCCTGCAAGCTACCGCAGCCGACGCGTGTTGCCGAGCCAACACTTGCCAGCTGCAGCCCCACCGATCAGGCCCCTCCGAACAACGTGGAGCGTCTCCACTGCTGCCGCTGCCAAGTGGTGAGGTGCAGGGCCCGGCAAACGCTGCGCAGAACTTGCAGGACATGCTCAAGCCCCGCATGCCCAGCCTCACAGCAGCCTGCGGCTTGGTGGGCAAGTGGAATGCGTGCCGACTGGGCGCTCGGACCCTTCCGAGGCTTGCAGGGCTTTGATGAGTGTGGTACGCAAGTGGGGAGCGGCGTGCTGAGCTCCTGCAGGCAAGTGCAGCAGCCTCCAGACGGCCTGGCAGCCCACCCCGCTGTAGGGCTGTGTGGTGGCGAGCGCCGCCAGTTGGCGGCAGCCGCCGCCCTCAGCTTCAGCGGCAGCGCCGGCGGCTGGTCCTGTGTGCTGGTATTGTGGCGCTCTGTGCTGGTATGCGGGCATGTGCTGCTGCGCACTGCCGACCACTCACCGCATCCTGGCCTGTGTGTCGGCTGCACGTCCGTACCGCAGATGACGGGGCGCGGCGGGAGCAGCACCCAGTCAGCAGGTGGCCGTGGCAAGCACGCCGGCGCCGGCCAGGCCCAGTCCGCCGGCGGCGCCAGCAGCGGCGGCGGCGCCACGCGCAGCGACGCGGGCGCCGAGCCTGCAGCCGCAGCCAAGTTGCCCACCGAGGTGTTTGCTGACCTTGTCGCCGCCATGGCCGCCCGCAAGGGCGGGGGCGCAGACCCGGCGCCCGCGCCGCCCACGGCACAAGCGGGGCAGGCACAGCAGCCGCAGGGGAGGCAGAATGGGATGGCGGCAGCCGGCGCGGACGGCCAGCGGGGGCAGCACGCGGCGGGGAGCCGCGACGCCGTCAAGGTAGTGCACGCCGGCGGCGGCGCGGCGGCCGCGGCGCCGCCGGGTGGACCCTTTGCGCCGCACCTGGGCGCCGTGGCCGGCGCGCTGCGCGACCGGCCGGGCAGCGTGCTGGCCGCCGCGCTGCTGCTGCACGGCGCGCTGGCGGCGGCGGAGCCTGCGGGGCCGGGCAGCGGCCACGTGCTGGCCTGGCGCCTCACCTCCACCTTCCTGCGCGCCCTGCTTGCGCCGCCCCTGGTGCACCGCCTCAGCCTGAGCGCCCGCGCATACTCGGCCATCGCGGTGGCGGCCGCAGCGCAGCGCCGCAGCGCCACGGCGCGGCACACGGCACCGGCGCCGCAGCAGCAGCAGCCCGTGGCGCAGGCGCAGCCCGTGCAGGCTGATGGGCGGCCGCCGGCGGCCGCGCCGCCGCCGCCCTACCACCACCACCCGCCGCCGGCGCAGCACGGCGGCGGCGGCGAGGGGGTGGGGCAGGGGCTGGTGGGCGCGGCGCGTCGCAAGAGCAGCAAGCCGCGCAGCACGCACGACACGCTGGCGGCGGCGCCGCCGCCCGCGGCGGCGGCGGCCAGCAGCGGCGGGCGCGACCTGCTGGCGCCGCCCGCCGCCGTGGGCGTGGGCCGCTCCCTGCGCCCCCGCCGCCGCTACAACGGCTCCTCCGACCGGGACGGAGAGCACAGCGGCGGTACGGCGAGGGCCCACGCGGCGGCGCCCCGCGGCCGCCGCCCCAGCCCGCACCTCGTCTCGCTGGCAGACCTGCTGCTGCCGGCGGAGCCGCTGCCGCGCTGGGGCAGGCAGCGGTCGCGGCGCGGCAGGTGGGAGGCGCCGCGCCGCCTCGCCCTGCCCTGCCCAGCCCCACCCTGCCCTGCCCCTGCAGTCTCCCGTGCAGCCTCCCATTCTGTATGCTTGGAGGGGCTGCCTGGTGCCGCCTCCCTGCGAGGCCGGCAGCCAAGCAGCCAGCCGCTGCCTGGGGCCGGTGCCATGCTGCTGCAGCCGCCGCGCGCCGACCGCCGCTGGCCCGCCTGCGCCGCTTGCTGCCCCGCCCTGCCCTGCAGCAGCCTGAGCCCGCGCGGCACGCTGGCCTCGCTGTCGCTCAACCAGGAGGGCTCGCTGGAGGTGGAAGGTGCGGCGTGTGGTGTGCGGCATGTGTGCGGTGTGTGGTGCGTGTGCGTGCGCTCCCTGTGTGCGGCGTGGGTGTTCTCTCTTGGAAGAACAGAACCCTGCGCCGATGCTCACGGCCCTGCGTGCACCTGCACCGCCTCGCATGGCCCCTCGCTCGCCTCGTCGCCGCGCGGTTGCCAGCCCGCGCGGCGCCCTGCCCACCGCCTGCCTGCCTGCCTGCCCTTCACACACAACGCTGCCCCGGCTGGGTGCAGGCGACGGGCTGGCTGCGCTGGGAGCGCTGGCCATGCGCGTGTCAGACCACGAGCAGCAGAAGGCGGTGGCACGCCAGCTGGGCGGCCCGCTGGCAGCAGAGAACGAGCGGCTGCGCAGGTATGTGGTGGCGGCGGCGGCGGTGGTTGCAGTGGTGGTGCTGTGTGCGTGTGGTCGGGGTGTGTGCGCGTGGTGGTTGTGTGGTGCGTGCGTGCGTGCGTGCTAGGTGTGTGTGTGTGTGTGTGTGTGTGTGCGCGCCTGGCCTCACCCCCCCAGCACCCCCCACCCCCACCTCCACACCCGCAGGCAGCTGCGCGACACGCGGGACCAGCAGGCACGGCTGGAGTCGCGGACGCGGCACCTGCAGCAGCAGCTGACCTCGGCGGCGGCGGGCGCCGCCGCGCGCGGCGTGCGGCAGCGCGGCGGCGAGGCGCTGGACCGGGAGCGGCTGGCGGACCAGCAGGTGCGGCCCTGGGGCTGCCGCTCCTGGCCGGCTGTGGTGCCTGCTGCCTTGTGTGCTCACAGCCTGCATGTGCGGGGCAGGCAGGCAGTCGCGACGCAGATGTGCTGGGCCGGGGCTGCCTGCCGTGTGTGCCTGCCTGTCTGCCTGCCCTGCCTGCCTGCTCTTGGCGGGCTGTGTATGCCGCGTGACCCTGGCGGGGAGGAGGCATGGTGCAGCCTTCGAGGATGCCCGCATATGGCGGCAGGCCGGGCCTTGACGCTTGCCGCACCTGCGCTGCCCTGCCTGCCCTGCCTGCCTGCCCGCAGGCGCTGCTGGCTGTGGAGGCGAGGCGGGTGCTGGAGGAGCAGCAGGCGCTGGAGCAGGACAGGAAGGAGGTGTGTTTTGGGGGTGTGGGGGTGGCCGGGGGGC
>NW_005435082.1:516335-518157 GCF_000147415.1 Chlorella variabilis | reverse complement strand
GCCCGCCTACCTGGGAGCCGCTTTGCAGGGCGCGCTGCAGGCGCTGGCGGGCCCCAAGCCAGCTTTCGGCGGCGGGCCCGGCTGGCCGCAGCAGCCGGGGCCGCGCATGCTGCAGCAGCAGGGCGCGGCCGCGTTTGGCGGCGTGCAGTGGCCGGCGCTCGCGCGGTGGCCGCCGCCGCCGAAGCCGCAGTACCAGCCGCAGTACCAGCAGTACCAGCAGTACCAGCAGCAGCCGGCGCAGCAGCCGGACTGGCGCCGCCCTGCGCTGCCGCCCCAGCCGCCGCCGCCGCTGGTCGTGTCGCGGCCGGCGGGGGCGGCGCCGGCGGCGGCGGCGCCGCGGCCCGGCGCCGCCACCGCCATTGCGGCAGCTGCGCAGCAGCTGACGCAGGCGTTGGCGCAGGTGAACCAGCAGCAGCCGGGCAACCCTAAGGTCCAGGAGATGATGTCGCAGCTGCAAGGGCTGCTGCGGGGGCAGCTCCCGGCGCCGGCGGCGGCGCCGACGCAGCCCGCCGCGCCGACGCAGCCTCCGCAGCCTGCGCAGCCTGCGCAGCACGTGCCTCAGCCTCAGCCCGCAGCGCAGCCTGTGCCGCAGCCCTTACCTCAGCCCGTACCGCAGCCCGCACCGCAGCCTGCGCCCCAGCCCGCGCCCCAGCCAGCCCCGCAGCCAGCCCCGCAGCAGGCGCAGCAGGCGCAGCCGCAGGTGCAGGTGGTTGTGCAGCAGGTGCACCCTGCGCCGGAGGTGGCCGCGCTGCAGACCCTGCTGGGCAGCGGCAAGGTGTCTGTGGAGGGGGTGGCCGGCGTGCTGGCCCAGCTGCTGACCTCTGGCAGCAGCCAGCAGCAGCAGCAGGTGGCTGCGCTGCTGGCCCGCCTGGCCAAGCCGGCCGCGAAGCAGGCGCCGCAGCAGGCGCCGCAGCAGGCGCAGCAGGCACCGCAACAAGCGCAGCAGCAGGCGCCACGACAAGCGCAGCAGCAGCCGCAGCAGCAGCAGGCGCCACGACAACCGCAGCAGCAGCCGCAGCAGCAGGCGCCGCAACAAGCACAGCGGCAGCCGCCGCCGCAGCAGGCGCCGCAGCAAGCACAGCGGCAGCCGCAGCAGCAGCAGGCGCAGCGGCAGGCGCAGGCGGCGCAGGCGCAGGCCGCCCCTGCCGGGGTCAACCTGGAGGGCCACCCCACAGTGAAGCAGTTCCTGGATGCAGCTGCCCAGAAGTTGGCTGCCAACAGGCAGCGCCAGGAGCAGCGGCAGCAGCAGCAGCACCAGCAGCCAGGCTCCGCCGCTCCCGCCGCCGCCGCGGGCGGCCAGCAGCCGCAGCAGCAGCAGCAGGCGGAGGGCGGCTCCGCCCACTCGCTGCCTGCCTCCATCCAGGCCCAGCTGGCCCAACTGCCGGCCGATGTGCGGCCCCTTCTGGAGTCGGTGAGTGGCGGCGGCCCGCCGCCCTGCCGCCCGCCGCACGGCGCCTCGTGACAAACCGCTGCTGCCTTGCTGCTCCCTCCCGCTGCCTTGCGCTCGCGCCGAGCGCCGCTCGCTCTGTGCCCTCCCGCCATCCTTGGCGCGGCCCGCGTGTCCTTTGCTTGTGCATGCCTGAGCCGGCTGAGCTTGTGTCTTCCTCGCCGCGCCGCCCGAACCCTAAACCCCAAACCGCCGCCTCCCGCTGTGTGCCCCGCAGTCTCTGGGCAAGCTGTGCCGCGACATCCAGCACGGCAAGCTGGACCTGCAGCAGCTGGTGGGCAGCCTGCCGCTGGCGCCAGAGGGCCGCCAGCGTATCACCGCCATGCTGCAGCAGCTGCTCATGCCGGGAGCGGGCGGCGCGGCCGCGGCCGCGCC
>NW_005435082.1:512132-515613 GCF_000147415.1 Chlorella variabilis | reverse complement strand
GCCCCAGGCACAGCCCCAGGCACAGCCACAAGCCAAGCGGCCGCAGTCTTACACGGCAGCCGTGATGGCGGCCTTCACGGCCACGATCCTGGCTGGCAGCAAGCGCAAGGCTCCCGAGGCTGCGGCGGCCGGCGCCGCGCCGCCCGCCGCGGCCGCCCCCGGCAGCCAGCAGCCCGCCGCCAAGCAGGCGCGCACGCAGGGGCCGGCCGCCAACGGCGGCGCCGCCGCGCCGCCGGCCGCCGCCATGGATGTGGATGGCGGCGGGCCAGCCCCAGCAGCCGATGTGGGTGTGAAGCGGGAAGAGGCGGCGCCCGCCCCACCGGTGTACCACCAGCGCCCTCAGTGGCCATATGTGTAGCTGGCGCCAGCTGGCATACCTCGACGTGAAGCAGCTGCGCGCCGCTGGTGCAGTCGGCGTGCGCCAGCACTGTACTCGCACTAGTATCGGCAGTACCAGCAACACCAGCAACACCAGCAGCACTTTCTCGCCCCCTCGCCATGACATGCCCAGCGCACCCGGCGCACCCAAGCCAGCCAGCCCCCTACCATCCGCTTCCCCCCAGCACTGTTTTCCCTCCCCCGCCGTCTCCGCGCTGCCTTTTTCTTACCCGGCAGTACCGGCAAGGCCAGCGCCGTGCAGCTGGCGGCCCCGTCCCTCCCATGCGTTCATGTATCCCCTTGCGCCCACCCCCTCTGGGCCGAATGCACAACTGGTCAGTGCGCCTCCCCCTGTGTGTCATCCCCTGGGCCCATCTCGGAGTAGCCAGCATGCCTCCCTCCCTCCTTCCCTCCTCCCTTGCTTGCTTGACCGCACCTGCGGGCGCCTGGTGGCACCGCCGCTCTTAGGTCGGCAACAAGCCACACCGGGGCCCTGGCTCATCTCAAGGCATCTCAAGGCATGCTGCCTTGCAACTCTGCTTACACCTCGGGCATGGATCAGCAGGGGAGAGGAACAGGCATTCGCTCAAGAGTGGAATGAAGCGGAAAGAAGAGCAAGATGGGGGCAGTCACCAACGCAAGGAAGACAGCAAAACATGTGGAAACAACGAATGCGTTGGGGCGAAACTGTGGGGGAGCGAAGCGCCGCCTCGTGTCTCAGAGCGGGTTGGGGGTGGAGGCAGCGCGAGCGGGCCACTCATCGCAGCAGCTGGCCCAGCAGCCACGACAGCGGCGCCCCCTTGCCGCCGGCATGCTCCTCCTCCTCTTGTAGCTGCGCCGCCGTGGCCCGAGGGTAGGGGAACTCTGAAGGGGAGTGGCGCCCCGGGTGGGCTGCGGCCTCGGCCTCGGCCTCGGCCCGCGCCGCCGCCGCCGCCTTCTCCAGCCGCCGCTCCTCCTTGCGCTGCGCCTTGGCCGCCCGCTCAGCCTGCCTGCGCTGCTCCTTGGCGGCCCGCTCGGCCTGCTTGCTGCGCTGCTTGGCAGCGCGGCGGTCCGCCTCCATCTGAGCCCGAATCTGCAGCTCGGCAGCCCGCCCCTCGTCCGTCGCCGGCGCCGCCTGCCCCGCAGCCGCCGCCTGCTGCTGGGGCCGGCGCCGCGTGGCGGCGGGCCGCCGCATGCCCCCCTCCTCCTCGTCGCTGCTGCTGCTGCTGCTGCTGCTATCTGCAGGCGGGGCAGGGGCGCGGAGGCGGGGCAGTTGGTTCGAGGCGGGACGGGCAGCCAGCTTGCGCCGGCACCAGCTTCAGAGACACACTGTCTCTGCCCGCAGCAGCAGGCGTGCCGATCTGCCGGCCTCTGCTCTTCCCACAGCCCCCCGCCTCCCCCTCCCGCGACACACACCCGACTCGCTGTCAGAGCCGCTGTCCTCCGCCTCCCCCTCTCGGCTCGCCTCGGGCATCAGCTGCTGCGCCTCTGCAGCCAGCAGAGGGAGGCAGGCGGGCTCGTGGCGGAGGTGTGGTGGTGCCAGCAGCAGGTTAGGGCGCTGGCCATGCGGCATGCGGACGCTGGTGGGAAGCTGCGGCCGCGGTAGCAGCGCTGGCCTGGGATGGCTTGTACAGGCTATGCGCTTCCCACGCACCTGGCGCTTCAGAGTCGTCCGACGGGCTCCTGCCCTTCATCCCGCCAGCGGTGTCGAGCAGAGGCGCGTCTGCATCGCGCTGGCCGCCTGCCGCTGCGTCGCCGCCGCCCTGGGCTGCAGGCGCGGCCTGGGGCACAGCTGCCGGTGATGCCAGCAGGCTCAGCATGGACAGCTCCACGGTGCGGCGCCTGCAGGAGGGGCGACGCGCAGATGAATAGCCGTCTTGGACGGGAACCGCCGAGGCGGGGGTTGGCGGCGGGTGGGCCAACCGTAGCGGGGAGGCCTCCTCGCAGCAACCAGGCACACACGGTGCCAGAATCACCGTATTCCGGGCTGCTTGCTACAAGACAAGCCATGCGCAACGCGGCGCCGGGTGGCCGGTCTTGCCCAGGAGCAGAAAGCTCGCAGCGAGGTGGCCATTCTTATCGCAGCCTCGGTACAAAGCAGCTGTGCATGAAGCACACTCGATGGCGCTGCTGGGAGCGGGGTCCCAGTTCTCGAGGGGTGGCGGGCGCTTCAGGTCCTCGGGCTATCGTTTGCCAGTCCTGGGCATTGCCAGGAACTCGTGTGTGGGGCCCGGGGGAGTCGACATCTCGGAACCGCGCCTGCCAGGTCGGCTCGAGTTTGGAAGGAGGGAGAATGAGTAGTCGGCGAATTGGCAGGCTCCCACTGTCCCGCGGTGCCTATCCGTTGCTTGCAGCTGCTCAGGTGTATTTGGAGCTGCCAACTCCCCTATTCAGCACAGAGCATTCAAACCAGACATGGCCTCGATAACCTGCTCTGCGGGCCTCGGCTCCCTCACACACACGCATCGGGCGATGCAGAAGACCTGCCGTGTGGGTGGAACCCCTGTGGTGGCCCACCGGGGGTGCAGCAGCGCGCCCAGGGCCCACGGCATTCAGCAGCGCCGGATCGTCGCATCCGCCGCCCCCGGTGGCTTTGCTAGCTATGGACCAGCTGGAGGTGAGGTCCCAGCGACTTGGGGATGCTGGGGAGGGCCCAAGCCGGCTGATTGCCCACCCCCAACCCATGCCAGTGAATGTCTGATCGCGGCCGTGGGGCGTGGCCGGCGGAGTAAGGGCATGTGGGGCGGTTGGGAGGGCGCGTGGGATTGGGCGGGGGCCGATTGGCGCTCCCGCCTGCTTGCCGCCGCCGCCGATGGCGGCCGACATGGCCGCGCCAGCTACCGCCAGCCCCACGCACTCTGAGCCGCCCCGTCCCTTCTCTCCCCTGCCCGCAGGCGATGCTGCCATCAAGGTGCCTCTCCCTTTCTCCCTCTGCGTGCGCCAGACCACCTGCCTCCTCTTGACCCACAGCCTCGCCATTCCCTGCCGCCCCATTCCCACCCCTGCCGCCGCCTGCCCCGCCCTGGTGCTTCTCCCTGCTGCAGGTCATCGGCTGCGGCGGCGGCGGCGGCAACGGTGAGCACCCACGCGCCCGCCGCCTACGCCTCCCGCTTCTGCGCCCCGT
>NW_005435082.1:510855-512082 GCF_000147415.1 Chlorella variabilis | reverse complement strand
TCCCCCCCCTGCTGAGCGCCCGCGCCACCCTCGCCCTCGCCACCCTCGCCCTCACCNCTTGTCACACACACACGCACACACTCGCTGCCTTCCACACCCCTCACACCCCCCACACCCACTCCACCCCTCCCGCAGGCACCGGCGGCAAGCCCGAGCTGGGCGAGGAGGCGGCCCAGGAGAGCCACCAGGAGATTGGCACCGCGGTGTCGGGCGCAGACATGGTGCGGGGCTGCCGCACGCACGCCGCCGCCCCTCGGCGCGCACCCCACCCCGTGCCCTGTCCCCCCGCGCGTGGCGCGCGCCGCCCTGCCCGCCAGCTGGCACCCTCCCCGCCCACGCCAGCCTGCCTCCCTGCCAGCGCCAGCCAGCCGCCAACCTGGCCCCACCCGCCTCCCTTCCATTCCACCCTCCACCCACCTGCAGGTCTTCATCACCGCCGGCATGGGCGGCGGTACCGGTACCGGCGCGGCCCCTGTGGTGGCCCGCCTGTCCAAGGACCTGGGCATCCTCACCGTGGGGGTGGTCACCTACCCCTTCTCCTTTGAGGGGCGCCGCCGCGCGCTGCAGGTGGGCAAGCGCGGCCCTGGGGGGCTGGGGCCCTGTGGGAGGGAGGGTGGGAGGGAAGGCAGAGAGGATGGGAGGAAGGGATGGAGGAAGGGAGGAAGCGCCCTCGGGCATGGATGGAGGGGCCCGGGCCTTACACGCTGGGTTGTGCTGCTGAGCTGCGCCATGCCACCCCACCCCTCCACCCTCCTCTTTCGCCCCCCCGCCCCTCCACGCACACGCGCACTCCCGCCACCACCACCATACACGCGCTCACCCCTCTCAACCCCTTGCGCCGCCGCCCCCAGGCCACCGACGGCATCGAGACGCTGCGCAAGAACGTGGACACGCTGATCGTCATCCCCAACGACCGCCTGCTGGACGTGGTGGGCGAGTCCACGCCGCTGCAGGACGCATTCCTGCTGGCAGACGATGTGCTGCGCCAGGTGCGGGGGCGGCGGGGGGCCATCATGGTCCGGGCGGGCGGTCCAGCGGCGGCGCGCCTCCCCGCTCCGCCCGGCCTCCCCTGCGTGCCTTCCCCCTCTGCCTGCCCCCACCCACCTCCCCTTCCTTGCCTCCCACACACACCCCGCCCTCCCCCAAACTGCGCACCTCTCCTCTGCCCCGAGGCGAATCCCCGCCACCACCCCTCCTCCCCACCTGCTTTCCACCCCCACCCCCCCC
>NW_005435082.1:509763-510805 GCF_000147415.1 Chlorella variabilis | reverse complement strand
TACCCGCCGCCCGCAGGCCGCCACCTCTGCGCCGCTCATCGAGCGGTCCATTGAGCGCGCCACCGGCATTGTGTACAACATCACCGGCGGCAAGGACCTGACGCTGCAGGTGGGGGCTGGAAGCGAGCGCCGGCTGCGGCTGTGTGTGTGTGCGTGTGTGTGGCTGTGTGTGTGAATGGGTGGGCGGGCAACGGGGGTGGCAGGGAAGGGCGGCGCCCGCGGTGGCCGCGGTGGTGGCCGACGCCTCGCCAGCGCCCCGGCTGCCTGCCTGGTGCGGGCCGGCGGGCGGCGCGCATCACGCGCTCGCCCCGCGCTGTCCACACCACGCTGTCCATACCGCTGCGCAGGAGGTGAACCGCGTGTCCGAGGTGGTGACCAGCCTGGCCGACCCCTCCGCCAACGTCATCTTTGGCGCCGTCATCGACGACCAGGTGGGTGGGGTGTGGGGAGTGGTGAACACTGTGTGTGTGTGTGTCTGTGTGTCTGTGTGTGTGCTCTCTGGTGTGTGGTGGGTGGGTGCCGGTGGGTGGGCAGGCGGGCCTGGTACTGTGCCGGCGCTGCCGCCGCGTGCTTTGTGGTCCCGCCTGGACGCCTGTGCCGCATCCATGTACCGCATCCATGCACCGCCCCCTTCCTGCAGTACGAGGGCGAGATCCACGTCACTATCATCGCCACCGGCTTCAGCCAGACCTTTGAGGACAACCTGTGGGGTGGAAAGTCCAGCGCGGTGCGTGGCGGTACAGCCGGCGGTACAGCCGGCACGCGCCCGCCGCCGCGCGGCCAGGACTGGGTGGCGCCGCAGCCCGTGGCCGCCGCCGCGGCCGCCGCCGCGCGGCGGAGCGGCAGCAGGGATGGCAGAGGGTGGGGCGGGGGGAACGGCACGGGCGTGCAGCAGCCCGCTGCCGCTCCCGACTCGCCGCCGAGCTCGGCGCCGGCCACGCGGCGGCACCTGTGGTGGTGATGTGGCGGCGGGCAGGCTGGAGGGTGGGGTAAGGGTTGGGGTAAGGGGCTTGTTGGCTGCGTGCACTGCGTGTGCTGCGTA
>NW_005435082.1:496733-509713 GCF_000147415.1 Chlorella variabilis | reverse complement strand
CCGCGCGCATAGCTGCATCGGTTCTGGCCCACCCAAAACCGCCCACCAGCACACGCCCACCCGCCCCGGCACAGCGCGGCCCGCCTGGCCGCAGCGCACGCAGCGCACGCAGCCGCCGCCCACACACCGCCAAACGGCCCACACGCCGCCAAACGGCCCACACGCCGCCAAAAGGCCCATTTTGCCTCCTGCCTCGGTTCGGGCTGCTGCCGCTCCGCTCGCCCTCAACCTCCAGCCCTGTCCTGCTGCCTGCTGCCGTGCCGACTGCCGCCCGCGCCCGCCTCCCTGCCACTGTGCTTCCCCCCCTGCTGCAGCCCGCCACGCCAGAGCTGCGGGTGGAGAACAACGGCATCCCGCCGCTGCCCAGCCAGAACGTGCGGCAGCAGGCGCCCAGCGGCGGCCTGTTTGGCCGCAACTGGTGAGCTGGCGGCGGCTCGCCGGAGGCGGCGGCGGCGGCGGCGCGACGGCGTGCTGCAAGGCTGTCAGCCTGCAGGGACAGCAGCCAGGGGCCGGTCTTTCCGGAGCCTCCGCCCTCGCTGCCCGCGGCCGGGCCCGCGCCGCCGGCGTGCTGGCGCAGCCCTCGCCGCCGCCGACCCATCCGCTGCCGTGGGGCGGCCTGCAAGCAACGCCTGCCGTCCCGGGCTGCTGCCGTTGATGGACCCATCGCTGTACATTCTTACGTAATACCTGCACCCACACCTTGCCCCTCAGAGGATAGAGGCCCCCTTGTGCTGGGGCCCTGCGCTTCCTGACCGCTCACCCTCCCTCTCTCTTGGTTCCTTTCCTCCTCGCACCCCTAATGCTCTCCCGCCACGCCTTCCCAGCGCTCCTCCCCGCCGCTCGCCGGCTGGCGGCTCGCCCCGGCGGCAGCCGGCGCCGCACGAGGTGGGGCCGTTTTGCAGGCAACCTGTAGCGCGAACACTAAACGCAAACTGTATGTGTAAAACAATGGGTTGAGCCTGGCAGACTGAATGGCCCTTCAGACTAAAGGGCAGAGGGAGTGGGAGGCAGGGCGGGAGCATACAAGCTGGGCAAGAGCTGGTGGCAGCATGACAGGCAGCTGCGGAGCGGGCCGCGGCCAAAGAATCTCAGGAATCCGGACAGGGGGCATGAAAGACAGGCCGAGGGGTTGGCATGGGCCAGGATATTGAGAGCGGATTGGTTGCTGCTGGTTAGTTAGTAAGGAGTGGGTCCGGCAGGTGCAAGGGCGGCTGGCAAGCTGGGGTCGGGCGCAGCAGGTGGGAATGCAGGGCGTGGCAGCGATGCCACGATGCCTTGGCATAGATGCCGCCAAGCGCCGCCACCCGTCGGGAGCAGGAGCGCCAGGCTGCCCTCAGGCGCGGGTGGTGGTGGTGACCCAGGGCGCGGCGGTGATGTTGGCGGGATTGCGAGGGTAGGTGCTGTACAGGTCTGACCAGTAGCACGCCTGCGGCGGCGCGAGCCCGCTCCTGCCGTCGCCGACGCCGGGCCGCACGGCGTCGCTGTCGAAGAGCGGCAGCGGCAGCCAGCCCGCGCCGCCGCCGCGCCTGCGCGCAACGGTGGGGCAGGCGATCGGCTGGCACGGACATCAGCTGGAAAGGACCCACCTGCAGGCAGGCGCCGGGGCACCCAGCTGGCAGCACCACACAACACAGCAGCCATGCGCGCAGGGTCCCGCCCCGCCACCCAGCCAGCCCAGGCGCCGCCGCCTGAGCCGACCCACACCGCAGCTGCCGCCGCACACAGCCAGCCGCCGGCGCCGCCGCCGCGCGCCCACCTGCGCGCGTGCTCCTGCGGGTATCCCAGCGGCCACTGCACGTACCGCACCCCCTCCACCTCTGCGTCCCAGGAGAAGTGAGTGTGGCCAAAGACGTGGGCCAGGGGGCGCAGGCGCCGCACCCGCGCCTCCAGAGCGTCGCTGCCAGCCGCCTTGGCCAGGTTGGGCTGGTACAGCATGCGCTTCTCAGGCAGCAGCTCCTGGCGGGGCAGGAAGTGGGAGAAGGAGAGGACGGGGGGCCGCGCGCCGCCGGCCGCCGCCGCCTGCTCCTCCACGCGCTGCGGGGGCGGGGCGGGTTGAGGGGTCGGCAGGGGGGTCACGTGAGGAGTGGTGGCGCCCGCTAGGTGGCGTGCAATGCCCCAGGTGGACAAGCAGCAGCCACGGGTGGAAAGCACGGGGTTGCGGCAAACGGGGAGGAGGACAGGCAGGGGCACTGCTGCCGGGGATGTGCTGTGATGCTTGCGAGATGAGACTGGGCAGGCGCCGTGGCGGCACAGGGGCTGCGGGCAACGAAGGGAGGCGAGCGGGCAGGCGCGCGGCGCGGCCCACCTGCAGCGCCCGGCTGAAGGCGGGCTCGTTGAGGGCGTCAAAGTGGAGGGCCAGGGAGTCGTTGTGCGGGCTGAGGTGGGGAGCTGAGGCCCAGCTGCACACGTGAAAGTCCAGCATGACCTGGAGGGCAGGGCGGAGGGTGCGGCTGCGGGGTGTGGGGTGGTGGTAGTGGTGGTGGTGGGTGGCAGAGGAGGGGAGGAGCCAGGGGGGGGATGCTCCCGCCTGCTCGCACACGTCCCGAGGCAGCAGGCGAGCAGCAGGCGAGGCGGCGCCACGCAGCGCCGCGCTGCGCCGCGGTTGCTGCCGTGCCGCCGGCAGGCGTGCCGCGCAGCCCTGCGAGCCCTCAGGGCTGCCACCCTCGCTCCGCAGGCTGCCGCCCTGTGTCCGCTGCGCCCGACGCAGCCCGGGCGTGCCTTTGAGATGGGGTGGGCGCCCGGCACATCGGGCTCCCTGTCCCAGCTGGCATGATACCAGCTCAGGATGGGGAAGATCCACACGCCGCCCACGCAGGCGGGCTCGGTGCGCACGCCCAGCCGCGCGCACAGCGCCTGCACGCGCCGCAGCTTCTCTGCGGCGGCTCGGCGGGCGGGCAGGTAGGGTGGGGGCGGAGGCAGTGAGGCGGTGGTCACAGGAAGGGAGGATCCAAGAGGCAGGAGGCAGGCACTGACAGCCGCTGCAGCGGCAAAAGGTCGGCCTGGCATGGCGGGTGGGCCCAGGGGGTGCCGCTCAAGGCCCACCTAGTGAGTCGTACTGGCCACGCTCGTCCCGCCTCACCCAGAGATCTGCAGTGCACCGAAGACCTCAGAATCAGCGCATTTGAGAAGCAGGACAGGGTTGGTCGGCGCTAAAAGTCGTTCCGGCGAGGGTGCATGCACTGTAAAGCACAGGCGGAGGCTGCGGGAGCGCCCGCACAAGGTGCCGCCGCCGCCGCCTGCCGCCTCACCATGGTTGCCCGGCACGAAGAAGACGTGGGCAAAGGCGTCCACCAGCGGCTGCAGCGTCTTCTCCAGGGTGGCCAGGTCGTCGCTGACGTCGCCCGCCACCAGCAGTACGTCGCGGGACAGGCCCGCCACGCTGCCGCCGCCGCCGGCCGCCAGCGCGCGCACCCACTCCAGGTTCTGGGCATAGTCGGTGTGGATGTCGCTGACAGCCCACACCCGCATGGCTGGGCGGCGGCAGCACGCGCCTCTTGCCTGCTGTCTGTGTCGCAGCGAGCCTGGCACGGGTCCGGTGGCGGCAGAAGTGGGTGCCGCGTGCTGCCGTCGACCGGCCAGCCACTGCCGCCGCCTGCTCGGTTGCGAGGGTCCTGTCGGCGGGAAACAAAGGGTTGACCTCGCTGGGCTCCGCAAGCCTCAACTCTGCGACAAAAGGCGGGCTGAAGCCGAGTGGTCGCTCCGAGAGTGCCAGCCCCACCGACGAAAGCTTGAAGGCTGCCTGGGTGATCAGAATGGCGCCCAAGTGCAGCGCGCCCCGCATGTGCCGCTGTATAGCCGGTCCATGTGATGGCGGGGCGGGCGCCAGCTCAGCGCCGCTCTGGCATGCACCTTGAAACCATCAGAAGCTTCAAGGACCAGCTGGCCACAGGCGAGCCTTGAGAGGCACAATCATGCATTGTCTGGCTAGGTCTTAATACATGGCTTGAATAGCCACTGCAGGGCCTGTTTACATTTCAGCTCTCCCCGGGCACGCCACAACGGCTGCATACCGGCTGCCCATGTCGGGCAGCTGCACCGCGATGCAAAACCCCAGCGCCAGCAGGTGCCGCCAGGAAGCGGCACACGAGCACCCCGTGCTCCTGCACGCCCCATCGCATGCCGCCGTCAAACGGGTGGTACCGCCTGCGGCATGCCGATGCGGCATGCCGACGCTGCCGGTGCGGGCCCAGCGCTGCAGGACCACCACCTGTGGACTGAGTTACTTCTGGACTGTAGGGCCAGCACGCAACGTGACCAGCGCAGCACCCAGCTCCTGCAGCTGGCGGCTGAGCCTGCGGCGGCGGTCAGCAGCTGAGAGCGTGACGCGCCGCCTGGCTCCACCCGCTGAGCGGCATGCCCAGCGCTCGCACAATGCTCAAGCGTCAGATGTTCACCTGGCGGCCCTGCAGCGCTGGCACTGAGCGAGCATTACTCCATGCGGAACCGAGTGGTCGGCGGCAGCAGGCGGGCAGCGGCAGCTGGTGATGGGTGAAGTGCACGCCCCATTACGCCCCACCAAGCTTGCCTGATCCATCTGCAGCTGCAGCCTCTCAGCAAACTACTTAGGGCGTCGGTGGTGGCCCTCATTCTTCCCAGAATCCCTGTACGGCAGCCACGCTTATCCATCAATGCCAATTTCGTGATCAGTAATCCAGGGCTATCACAAAACGGCATTGGACTCGGCTGCCGATAGCCAAGGCCCAGCAGGCAAAGCAGGGTCCGTCCTATTCTTGCCCTCACGCTCTCTTGATGTTATCGACGCCAGCTAACATCTCCGGGGGTTGAGCGCGGGCACCCTAGCTGCAAGCAGGCCATACCTTGGCGCTCATTTGGTGGGCTCAGCACCGCAAGCTGCCTGCGGGCTCTCCGCCACCCACCGCGCCTCTGTCGCCTTGGAGGCGGTGTTGGAGGCCATTGGCGCCGCGCAGTCAACGCCGCCGACAAAATGAACCACTCGCCGACGGCGGCTGCTCCGCCGCCACCCGGCTACGGCCTGCCGCC
The DNA here is from genome assembly GCF_000147415.1 of Chlorella variabilis. Lineage (NCBI taxonomy): Eukaryota > Viridiplantae > Chlorophyta > Trebouxiophyceae > Chlorellales > Chlorellaceae > Chlorella > Chlorella variabilis. The sequence continues at coordinate 504,712 of NW_005435082.1, read as the reverse complement.
GCTCCCCAGCCTCCCCTGCCCCGAATTCCGGGGCCCCACGCCCTGGAGCAACTGGATCATCAAGGGCCGGCTGCTGGCAGGTGAGGTGGCGTGGGGCAGCTGCAGCGTGCTGCGGCAGCCCTGCACTCGGCTCGTCTGCTGTCCGGCTGTCCGTGCGCTGGGCCCTCAAGACAGCATCCAATCACCTCAGCTCGCCCCGCCGCGCCTGCCGCAGGCGCCTACCCCGCCAGCCTGGACGACGCGGAGACGCAGCGCATCCTGACCACTCTGCTGGAGCTGGGCGTGAACACGTTTGTGTGCCTGCAGGCCGAGTTCAGCCTGCACACGCCCGACGCGGCGTGGCGGTCGGGCCAGGGCCTGCGCCCCTACATCAAGGACGCGCAGCAGATCCTGATACGCGCGCGGGAGACCCGCAGCCAGCGCATCATGCAGGTGGGTGCTGGGGCGCGCGCGTGTGCCTGCTCACTTGCGCTTCTGAGCCACCTTCCTGAGGGTGCTTTCCCAAGCAGCACCCGCCTCGACTCCTCTCCTCGACTCTCCGCCTCCTGGAAAGATTGACATCTGGCCTGCCCTGCCGTTCCTGCCTGCCCCACCGCAGGATAAGCTCGACTTCCTGCACCTGCCCATCATCGACGGCAATGTGACGAGCGACGTGGCGCTGTCGCGGCTGGCTGACGACTGCTGCATCCGCATCCTGCGCGGCGAGCGAATGTACATTCACTGGTGGGTGCTGGCAGGCGTGGTGGGTGGGCTGGCGGGCGGTAGGCCTGGTGGGTGCTGCATGCAGTGCTGCCAGCGTCAGTCGCCGGCGGGTGCAGCTGGGGTGCAAGGGGCGGGCAGAGCGGCGCTGCCGCAGCGCGCGTCGGCTGCCGCCAGCCGCGAGTGCCCGCTCGCCTCCTTCACAATCGCACACAACCTGCGGGTGCTGGCCTGCCGGGAGCGGCGCTGGCCCAGGCCGTATGCAGCCCAAGTGCCCCTGACCCCCTGCCTCCGCCACACCCCTGTGTCTCCCACTCCCGCTGCGGCCTGCAGCTGGGGCGGGCACGGGCGCACCGGCACGCTGGTTGCGGTGATGCTGGGGCGGCTGTACAGCGTGACGTGCGCCGCCGCCCTGCGCTTCACCCAGGCCTTCCACGACTCCCGCAAGTTCCCGCAGGGGGTGCGCTCCCCGCAGACCACGCCCCAGGTGGCGCAGGTGGGCCACGGGGAGGCCGGCAGGGGCTGGGGGAGTGTGGGAAGAGGAACACAGTACCTGGCTCTCACCATGCTTGTGGCAGAACGTTTCGGCCACGTGGCAGCAGCAGGGGCATCTACATTAAAACTCTACTCCACAAAGCTCGGCTGATGCTGTTGCCTGCCCGCCTGCCTGCCTGCCTGCCCGCTCTGTCGCCTCTTGCCGACATGCTGCCCTCCCCGCCGCAGGTCAAGCGCCTGCTGCCCGACCCGCCCAGCCTCCGCGGCGTGGTCTACCCGCGAGACCCCTCCCTGGTGCTGGATGATGGCGCCATCGTCCGCCCGCCCTCCGCCGCCGCAGCCCTGGCCGCGGTCAAGGTGGCCGCCAGCGGCAGCGCCAGCAGCCGGCAGGGCAGCGTGCACGGCGTGGGTGCCGGCGGGGCGGGCGCCGCCGGTGCCGGGCCCGCGGCCGCCGGGCTGGCAGCCTGCGGCGTGGCGGCTGGCGTGGACATGGAGGTGGAGGAGGGCCAGGTGCTGCCGCCGGTGCCCATAAATCAGCAGCGCAAGGACGCCATCAAAGCCAAGCAGGGCGGCGGCGGCGGCGGCGGCGGCGGCGCGCCAAGCGCCGCCACCGGGGCGCCCGCAAGCGCCTCGGGCCTCACCCAAGCGCTGCAGGCTGCCAGCCTGGATGCCCGGGAGGCTGAGGAGGCGGCTGGGGGCCCGGCGCCAGCCCCAGGCTCCAGCCAGCGCACCGATTGGCTGCAGAGCGTGTTTGACAAGGGCCAGAGCAAGCTGGCTGCGCTGCGGGCCGGCGGCGGCAGCATACCAGCCACGCACAGCAAGCCAGCCCCTCCTCCCTCCGACGCAATGGTGCAGCAGCAGCAGCAGCAGCAGGAGGGCGGCTACCTTAAGCAGTACATGGAGCAGCAGCAGCAGCTGGCCGCCGCAGCGCCGGGGAGCGCGCCGCCCAAGCCCGGCGCCGGCAAGGCGGCCGGCGCCGGCGGCCAGCCCGTCATCGCTATCACTGCCTCCAGCAGGGGCCTGCCGCCAGGCGTGGCGCTGTTTGAGGAGGAGGACTCACAGGCCGTGGACATGCGGCCCAGCAAAGTGACGGTGAGGCGGCGCCAGGGGCTGCTGCGGCCCGCGCACAGCGCCGGGCATGCTGAGAGGCGTGCAGGAGCCTGCAGAACAGGGCAAGTACTCTGTAGCTATGCTGGGCCAAGAGCGTGCTCGACACACGCCGCACCCTGCCCACATTGCCGCAGGTGGCTGTGCCCGAGGCGGGGGCCGAGCGCTCCGCCTCCTCCATGGCTCGCATGCTCAACTACTTTTCGGGGCGCAGCACCCCCACCCGCTAGCTGGCCCAGCACTAGCGCCCAGCACTATGGCCTAGCACCGCCCACCACGCATGGCAAGCTTGGTGGGGCCCCCCGCAAGAAGGGAGGCGGCCACCTAGGCAGCACACCAGGCTGAGCACCACTCCAAGGGGCCCGCATCAACGCGGCTCCGCCAACAGATAGCGCAGCAGCGGCAGCGCGGCAGGGCCGGCGGCTGGCGGCGCGTGATCACGCGCCGCGAGGCGACCTCAGCAGCAAGTGCCGCGAAATGTGGGCACCCAAGCCAATAATGTATGGCCTAATATGGCACCCAGTATCCCATTCAGCACCCGCCAACATGCCCACTGCAATCCAAACTTCGATTGTTTTGCCTGAAGGCCCCCCTGGCACTGCCAGACGACTCTGCCTTGCTCCTGTGACGCTCAGTTGACCGCCTCAAAAGGTCTCAGCTTACAACCGGGTCGCTGGCGTCGCCGCCGCCGCCGCCGCTGCCGCTGCCGCTGGCAACGCTGGCATCCAGCAGCTGCTGCCAGTCGGGCGGGAACCAGTGCAGCCCTAAGTCGTTGAAGGCAGAAGCTACGGGGAAGCCGCACTCGCCCACCGCCAGCTCCCGCGCCGCCCCGCAGCCGCACAGCCGCAGCATGGTAGAGGGCCGCTCGGGCGCCGCGCCTCCGCCCCCTTCCCCGGCCTGCCGCCGCCCGCGGCACGGCGGCGCCCAGGCGAGCTGGTAGCCGCTGAAGCGGTTGCCCAGCACCACCACGTTGTGCAGGGTGCCGGCCGCCAGGTTGGCTGCCAGCAGGGCATCGGTCAGCAGCCCCTCGCAGTGCGGCATGAAGAAGAGGGTGGGGCTGCGGGCCAGGCGGCGGCCACGCTCGTCCTGCGCCAGCACCTGCACGGCGGGCGGCGGAGCAGGGGGGAGGGAGGCGGGGGCGGTGAGCGCGCGCTGCTGCCAGGGTGGGGAAAACAACCTCGCACCGCCGTGCGGGAGGCGGCCCTGCTCAGCAGGTCCCTGCGTCACTCATCTGCAGGCCCTGCCCGGCCCCCTGCCAGGATCTGCTCCCATGCACCCACCTCCATGCTGCAGTGTGCCAGCGTGGCGCGGTCCAGGGCTGTAAACACAGGGTCAAAGGCCTGCGCCGCCGCCGCCAGCGGCAGCGCGGCCGCCAGCAGGCGGGCCGCCGCAAGCTGGTAGCGGATGTGTACTGCCCCTGGCTGCTCCAGCGATCCCAGGCCGTACACCACCATGCTCTGCAGCTTGGCACCGGCGCAGTGCGGCGGCAGGCGCTCCAGCTGGGCCGCCAGGTGCCGCCAGAAGGGCGCCGCCGCCAGCTCACGCGCGGCGTCGTCGACAAGGGCGCAGGACCGCTGCACCTGGCGCTCCGTGGGCGGGCGCGCTGGGCTGACGCAGGTGCCTCCCGCCGGAGGAGATGTGTGGTGCTGGCCAGGGCCTGCAAGTGCAAGCAGGGCGCTTGGCATGTGCTGCGGCATGGAAGATGGCAAGCGGGAGCGAGCTGTATCATGGATTGTTACTGGGATCTCACACTACCTGCAGCTGCGCCGCCGCGAGCTGCCGATCGTTTGCGCCTCCCACCCGTCGCGGTTTGCCACTCTCCCTCGTCCATCGGCGGCTTTGGAAATGAAGAGCGATGGCAAGCTGACCTGAATGAATGAGAGCTGACAGCGGCCAATCCCGCTCGCCCGGAGCTGGCCTCAGGCTGGCGGCGCTGTGCTGACGACACTCCAGGTCACGGGACAGCTCACGGGAATTACAGCTGTGTCATGGGAAGGACGGGCACCGCCTCCAGGCCGGTCCTCAGTGGCCGTTTGCCAGCAGGCGCTCCGCGCACAGCTGCTGCAGCTGGCCGTTGAGGCGGCCCCACTGCTGCGCCGCCGCCAGCGCCGCCGCCAGCTGCCCCCGCAGCCGCCGGTTCTCCTCCTGCAGCGCCGCCGCGTCGCCCCCGCCCGCTGCCCCCGCTCCTGCCGCTGCCGCCGCCGCTGCGCCTTCCTGGCCCATGCCTGCTCCTGCAGCTGCAGGCGCTGCCGCCAGCATAGCATCGCCGTCGCCTGCCGCTGCCGCCAGCTGCTGCCAGTCGTCGCCCAGGGCATCTCCCGCCGCCACCGAGCCGTCCAGCACCACCAGGCCGCCCTCCCAGGGCTGGAGCGTGCCGGGGGCATTGGGATACTTGCAGAACGGGGCCAGGGGCTGCGGCCGCTTGGGGCCCCGCCTGCCGCTCTGGCTGCCGGCAGAAGCCGCGTGGCTGCCCCCAACCTACGGGCAGGGTGGGGCGGCAATGCAGGGGTGGCATCAGTGGCATCAGCGGCAGCATGCCGCCACCAGCTCGACAATCGAGCAGAAACCCGCGGCAGGCAGCGAGCGCCAGCTGCGGGCGCCTGACCTGCCGTGCGCAGCAAGCTCAACCAGCAGCAGGCGAGGCAGCAGCTGCAACCCCACCCCGCAACCCACCCACCCACCTGCATGAAGGGCGGCTGGAGCAGCACCAGCAGCGCGGTGACGGGCCCCCTGGCCGGGTTCTGCAGCAGGCGCACGGGCTGGCGGCTGCGCAGGTCCCACACCCGCACAGACTGGTCCTCAGACCCAGACACCAGCAGGGAGGCGTCGGGGGTGAGCTGCAGGCAGGTGACCACGCCGACGTGCCCCTCCATCACAGGGTGCGGGCACGCGGCGGCCCCTGCCGCTGCAGCAGCCGCAGCCGCAGCCGCAGCCGCAGCCGGCGCTACAGCAGCTCCAGGTGCCGGGCCGGCGTGGTCGGCGGCCGCCGCTGCAGCAGCAGCGTTCCCCACGAGCGAGATCTCGTAGATGGCGCCGCTGGCGCAGCCGGCGTACAGGGCGTGCTCCCCGGGGTCGAGCGCCAGGCTGTGCACCGCGGCCGGCAGCCGCACGCTGCGCAGCGGCGCGCCGCCGCCCGCGCCGCCCAGCCTGCGCAGCGCCACGCTGCGGTCGAGGCTGCCGGAGGCCAGCAGCGGCGCGCCGCCGCCGCCCGCGCCCAGCGCCAGGCACGTCACGGGCAGCGTGTGGTCTGACCAGGAGTGCAGCGGCTGCAGCGGCGGGGCGCCCATCTGCGGGGCGGGCAGCAAGGGAGGAGGGGGGCAGGGCGGACGGACAGGCTGGGCATGTGTGTATGGTGTGTGGGGGTGCCGTACCCACTGTGCTCGCAGGCAAGCGTGGCACAGAGGCAGGTGGGAGCAGCAGTCCCCGGCCACCTCCCGCCACCTCCTCCCACCCCCAGCTCCCACCCCCGCCGCCCCGCCCCGCCTCCCGCCCTGGAAACGCCCGCCGCCACCTGCCAGCACCCCTGCCCCTGCTGCCCGCCACCCCGAGGTACAGCCAGGCTGCGGTACCATCCGTACCTGCGCCTGCTGCCCCGCCGCGGCGTCCAGCACATCCGCCAGCAGCCAGGCGTTGACCATCGTGTCCTCGCCGCAGCTCACCAGCACCGCGCCGCAGCCCGAGAAGGCCAGGCAGGTGATGGCCTGCGGTGCGGGGCGGGGTGGGAGGCGGGGCGGATGACACCCGTGGCAGGGGGAGGCAGGAAAGGGAGGCGGCGAGCACGTGAGCGGCAGCGCCGTGCCCTGGCCTGGCAGCAGCCACGGCCTTCAGCCAGTCGCAAGCAGGCAGCAGGCAGCCGCTGCCCATCACAGGCTCCCAGCGGTTGCATATCCAGCCGCTGCCTGCCAGCCCGACGCGCAGCCCAGCCGCCGCACCTTGTAGTGTGCGGGCCAGGCCTTGAGCAGGCGGCCGCTGGAGCTCTCCCACACGTAGGCCGCCCCCGAGGCGCCGCCCGCCGCGCAGAAGACGCCGCCGGGGCTGGCCGCCACCGCCGTGAGCGGCTCGGGGGCAAAGCTGCGCTGGTACAGCTGGTCCTTGTGCCAGGCCCAGAAGTGCAGGCCGCCGCCGCGCCCCAGCTGCGCTGCCACCAGGTAGTCTCGCCCCAGAGGAGACAGGGCGCCAGGGGGGCAGGCGTTGGACTTGAAGGAGGTCAGCGCGGTGCCAGTGTGCACGTCCCTGCGCGGACGGGGAGCGGCGGCAGGCGGCGGCGGCAGGCGGCGGGCGGCGGCAGGCGAGCTTGCAGCGGGAAGGATGCGCGGCGCTGCTGCATGGGCATGCTCCCTGGCTCGGCGCGCGCTCGCAAAAGGAGGCCGCAGCCGCGAGCAAGCGGCGCGCACAAGAGCACATGCAAAACACATGCATGGCTTCCGCTCACCAAGCTGTTATGTTTCCCTCGGTGCTGGAGGCCACCAGCACCACGGTGGGCCCCTCCATTCGGGCAAACCGACAGAACAGAGCGGAAGTGCCAGTTCAAGAGGCTGAAAGAGTTGCTTCGGAGCGTCTGAGTTGGGCAATTCGAAATGGAGTTGCTGCTCACATCGATGCCAGCCTCAAGAGCCATGTAGGCGGTGATGCCCACGGGTCCCGCCTGGCGCCCGCCTCACGCCGCCACTTTGACCTAAAGGCCAAGTGCTCCACGGCAGCCCTCCATGATGAGAATGGTCCACGAAGAGAATTGTCATCGTTTCAAGGTCTGGAAGGGCCCGGTGCGGAAGAACGGCCTGCCCACAGGGCATGGCGCGGCGCCGCACACGTTGCGGTGTTGGAGCCACTTTGCGAGGAGGAGGCGAAAGGCTGCATGCTTGGTGGCAGAGCTCTGAGGTTGATCACCTAGGTAGGCAAAAACACATGCTGCAGCTGCCGTGGCGCCCGCCGCAGACGGCCACCCACTCGAGGCTCCCGGAGGAACCATGTGTTGCCCCCTGATGTGGCACCCTCCCGATTGGGCAACCCCCGCCCCCGCTCCCTCCTGGCAGCCCGCGCGGCGCTCCCCTCCCATACGTGAACTGACCCCATATAGCCCTGTTTGAGGGTTGAGCGGGGCGGAGCGGGGCTGCTTGCACACGTGATGGCATGCACGCTTCAACGCTCCCGCTGTCATCTCACCTCTCTAGCGTCAGAAATACAACTCTTACAAGCCAACCAACACGAACAGAGAGACCGAACAACAGAAATGAACAGGAAATATGAAGCCGCCACAGGCGGCAGCACCTTCCAGCGGAGACGGCAAAGCGTACAAGGCACACTTTTTCAATGGTTCTTGCAATTGCCACCCTTACCGGTTATACAGCCACAGTGCCGCCCACACCGCGCACCATTCTTCTTGCAGCTGCAGTTCCGGGTGCAGGCGCCGCGGCAGCCGCAGCGCACGGCTGCCTTGCCGCCGCCGGGCTGCGCCGCCATCGCCACATTGAGAGACACCACAGGCACTCCTCGCTGCGCCGTGCCGCTGAAGGTCAGCTCGCTGGCCAGGCTGGGTGGCGCCTTAGATAGCCTGCTGGCCTGATGCATACCCTCCACCACTCCAGCTCCGCTCCGCAGCCGGTACATGGTCACGCCAAAGGGCCGCTTGATCTCCACCACGCGGCACACGATGCGGTTGCGGCCCAGCTGCTTGCCCA
>NW_005435082.1:486279-494979 GCF_000147415.1 Chlorella variabilis | reverse complement strand
GTGCCGCACCCCCCGTGCTTGCTGCGATGCATCCGGTTGCTGCCTGATGCAGAGCACTCTCCAGTTGGTCTGGCGGCAGCATTGCACCCCTTGTATCACTCACATGTGTGTACAGCTTCTCCACACCGCTGAAGCCAGTCGCCCGCTCGTGGTGCTCCTTGATCACTCGGGGCAGCTCCTCGAGCGGCACCACGGGGCACCACCGCCACTCTCCGCTGCGCTTGACGCAGCGGCACAGGATGTCCTGACCGCCAGCGCCCTTCAGCACCTGGAAGAACTGCAGCACCTTCTTGCTGTAGTTCTTGGTGCCGCCCTGCACTGCCGCCCCCCCTCCCGCACCCCGCCGCCGCCGGCCTGAGGGCGCCTGCTGGTCGCCCTGCTTGATCCGGATGATGCCCTCTACATCTGACTTAGTGAGAAACACATTCTTGGCGCCGTTTTGGCGCCGTTCTAAGGCATAAAGGATGACAGGTTGGTTCATAATTTTAAATTTGCGGCAGCTGCGGGGTGCGGGAGGGGAGAAATAGAAGCCTTAGAGACTCTGAAAGGCGAAGGAAAGGGAGGGATCGCGGGAGAGAGCGTGCCTGATGAGCCAGACGAATCGGGGGAGGTGCCACATCAGCGGGCAACACATGACGTGGCGCCACCAGCACAAGACTGGCAGGTGTGTTCTGCGCGCCGCGCCAGCTCCAGATCGTCTTCCTGACCTTCCAGTTCCAATCCCTGGCGCCCAGCAAGACCTGGTCTCCACCCCGATCGCTCGCGTCTGCCCGCTGCACTCCTGCCATGGCGGGAAGAGTCAAGCAGCGGCGCGGACTGATCGAGACGTCTCATGCCAAGCTCGATGCGCTGGTTTACACAAACTCTGAGCGGCGAGGCGGGGCGGCAGTCATTCTGCACCCCTACGCCTTGCTGGGCGGCAGCATGGAAGACCATGTTGTGGCGGAGCTGTTCAGGTAAGCCGCCAGCAATCTGTAGCCGCCAACGCCGCTCCGTCGCCGCCACCGCCACGCTCCCTGCCGACACGTTTGCGCTTAGCCGCCCCTGCACACTTTGGCGACGTTCGCAGGGCTGCGGCGTCGAGCCCTGCCTTCAGCCTGGTGGTGCGCTACAACCAGCGCGGCGTGGGCCGCTCCTCGGGCAGGTGAACCGCAGCTGGGGCGCCGCCGCGGGTGCCCGGCGCGCCTTCCCAGCCGCCTGGCCTGCGCCCCACCGCCCCACCCGCCTGGCCTCCTGGCTGTCCCCCCTGGGCTGCAGCATGAATGTGCGGGGCAAGGAGGACATGGCGGATGTGCTGGATGTGGTGGAGTGGGCTGCGGAGCAGCTGCCGGGGCCAGACAAGCAGGTGGCGGTCGTCGGGTGAGTGGCAGGGTGAAGAGGAGTTGAGGAGGAGCAGCACGCAGCAGGTCAGCCGGCAGGCCCGCTGCGACCCCAGCATCTGCGCCTGGACCCCCCCCGGCGGCGCTGGCGCTCGCACCCACGCCGCGCCGAGTCCCTGTCAGCTGCCGCCCGGCTCTCGCCGACTTGTACGCGCCCGGCCGTCGCACGTACCGCAGATACTCTTGGGGCAGCTGCCTGGCGGCCTACGGCCTGTCCCACCCCGCGGTGGCAGCCTACGTGGGTGTCAGCTTCCCGCTGGGCGGCCTCAGCTTCGTGCTGCAGACCAGGAGGCACTTTGGGGAGGTGTGCCGCGCCAGCCACGTGCCGCGCCTGCTGCTCATTGGGGACCAGGTGGGGCCTGGGCCGGGGCGGGGTGCTGCGGTCGCTGCCGTCGTCGACGGGGGTGCCGTTGCTGTGGGTGCATGGCGGGGCCGCGCCTGGCTGCCTCCCTGCCGGCCCCATCTGCCTCCCCCGCGCTCTCTGCCCGCCCGCCTGCGCGCAGGACCAGTTCACAAAGGAGGAGGCGCTGCGGCAGGCGGTGCTGGAGAGCGGGGGCGCCCTGCTGCGCCAGGACGACAGCTTTGAGCCGCAGGCAGACGCAGCAGCGGCGGGGGCAGCTACGACGGGGCCGGGCGCGGGGGCGGCGGCAGCGGGAGCGGTCGGCGGCGGTGCCGCCTCGCCGGCGCCTGCTGCCGCGCTGCCCGGGGCGGAGCGCCGGCAGCTGCTGCTGCGGGTCTTCCCAGACTCTGACCACTTCTGGATGTCGCATGCCAGCCTGGCGGCTGAGTATGCTGTGGCCTGGCTGCAGTCGCTGCTGCAGCCCGGGCCGCAGGCTGGCACAGAGCCGGGCGCAGAGCCGGGAACAGCGGCAGCGCACGCCGAGGCTGCCGGCACGGAAGCCTCAGCGGAGAAGCCTGCGGCGGCGGCAGGCGACCCGCCCCAGCCAGCAGGGGATGCAGCACCAGCACCACCAGCAGCAGGTGCGCCTGGGGCAGGGTGTCCAGAGCCGGCAGAGCCAGCAGCCCTTACGGAAGCAGCAGCAGGCGCGCCAGCCACAGGCGCAGAAGCGGCAGAAGCGGCAGCTGCACAGCTGGCGGCTGCTTGGCCAGCAGAACCAGCAGCAGCATCAGCAGCAGCGGCTGCCGCTACCTTGTCGTGATTGCGAGGACTGCCTGTTCGAAGCAGAGCAGTGCTTGTCGTGGGTTGCCTAACATGGACAACAGCCTCACAAGACTGTCAATCAAGCAAAAGCGATTGTGCCAGCAGCAAGGTTGGTGGAGAGCGGCTGTGACAGGACGCGGGAGAGTGCAAACGCCCTGCAGAGCCCCCGCTGTCCTCTCCCTCCCTTGCAGCCACCCTCAACAGCGCTCAGGTGGTGGTGACAGGTGCTTACAGCTAGCAAATCCACCAGAGCACATGCAGGGGACCGCGGGTGCGGCAGCAGGTAGAGGTAGGGTGCTGTGCAGCAGGCCGGTCAGTGGGGGGTGGAGACCAGCGTTGCGGGGAGTGGGTAGCCGGGATAAGGTGTGACTGGAGAACGGCGGCAAGCTTGGCAGCAACGGCAGGAGGCGGAGAGCGATAGAAAGCGTGAATTTCTTTGCCACGCAATCACTGCTATCCCAGTGCCTGCACCGCTCCCGTGCACTCTGGCTGCTCCTGATGAGCTGCTGCTGAACGCCGCCCTCGCAGCGGCTGCTCCCGCTGCTGCCACATGGGCGTGTCGGGCGCACCACCACCATCGCACTCCTGCTGGCTCTCTTGCTGCTGTTGCGCCGCCACAGAACTGTTATCCGCAGCCCCCTCCTCAACGCGCCGACCTGGATCTGGCTGGGTGCCTTCTGGGCTGGAGCTGGCGGCGGCAGGTGCTGGCAGCATGCCCTTGAGCCGGTACATAGCTTCCACGTTTGCCGAGTGCACTGAAATAGCATGCTCGTTGGACTTCATCTGCAGCACTAACCAGAGGTGGTGGCAGCAGCCAGGAAGCAGTTAACGGCCGCAGGGAGTATGAGGTAGGCTTTGACATGGGCTGCAGAGTCAAAAACAACCCCCTCAAGTCAACCACGCACCCGCTCGAGAATCTCGGCGCATGCCCTGCACATATCCAGCCGCGGCGGCTCGTGGCGCAGCGCCTCTGGCAGCTGCAGCTGCAGGGTGGCCAGCGCCACCAGCCTGGGGCGTCGCCCCTGCCTCAGGGCAACCAGCTCCTCGACCGCCTGCGCATCCAGCTGGCGATAGTAGCCACGCCGCGCCCGGCACGAGACAGCTGCCCGCTGGTGCACCCAGGCGGAGGCGGCGCAACATCTCTTGTTTGCGCGGTCGTGCTCTTCAGCAACCAGCCCCAGATTATAAATCCGATCCTGCAGGCGAAGGCACAAGAAGGGGTGAGGAGCAGGAGTGAGGGGTTGGGCGTGGGCGGGTTGGCGGAGGAGCGGCAGCCGATGCCGCAGTGACCAGGCAGGCGGCGCTGCTCTCCACCTGGCAGCAGCAGCGGTCCATGTGAAGGAGTTTGGAGTGCACCAGCCGCACTCGCTCCCTGTCAATCTCCTCGGGCGGCTTGGCCACCTCGCTGTCCAACTCCAGCTGCAGCTGGCGCTTACGCTCATGCCTTTGCTTGACGTGTTTCGGGATACAGAGTCATGAAGCTGTCCCACCACCTCTGCAGCAAAGCCGCCATTGCTGACGAAAAGCAGGTGAGCCGAGGCAGGTGAGCCGAGTTGGTTGCACTGGGCGCTTGCGGTGAAGAAGATGAAGAATGAAGCACATTGATGAGTGACTCGGGGGCATCTGCGCCGACCCGCTGGCATCGCACCGCAGCGCGCCAGCCGCAGTAGTCTCACCCTCCCTTTCATATCAGTAGTCTAATCGGGGTCCAACCAACCGATACTGGAGTTGGGCTGTGAGTTCCTTTCGAGCATTCCTGGATTTGCAATTGTAGTCAAGAGTGTGCCGAACAAGCTCCCGCACCGTGCGGGCGGCGCCAGCAAGCGTCGACACCGGGTGAGCGCCGTCACAGCAGAGATTAGACCTGAGTGTGACACCCGCAATTGTAACGCACCAGTCAACCCATTTCACCAGATGGCAGATCCTTGACACAGGCTCTGTTGAATTGCAGCGGGCCTATACGACCGAATGCTGAGGGCGCATCGCCGCTCGGCCGCCGGCGCCATCCGGGGCTGGTCATGACGACGAGGCGCCGGCTCCTTCTGCCGACGCTGCCTCCTCACGCTGCAGGGATTTACACCTGTGTGCCGCACGGAACGAAATGGATTCAGGATGAAGGTCACCAAGAGGTGCCAAGACCAGCGAACTCACACAGTTCCCTAATCGGAACTAGGTTGGAGGGCGGAGCCCGGAACCGCCGCCTTCCTGATAGCGGCGCCTGAACTCTGGGCTGCCCCTGGACTTCCCACGTGTTTTAGGGTTTCCTCAGCCTGTGGAAGCGCCGCTGCGCAGTGGCGGCAGCATGCAAGTCACGCATTGCTGCGTGGATTGCTGGCGCTTGCAGGCGCACGCCCTTTGTGAGGCAAGGCCGGCTTGCTTAGCAGGTGCAGCGCCCGCTCACAGGGACCGGTGTGCCTGCCCCCGCAGCCGACAGAGTGGCGGGCCCGCAGGAAATCTCCGACCCGATCCTGGGCGCCGGTCACGAGCAGGTCGGTGTGCCGCCTCGCTCGCTGTTCACCAGCCTTACCGTCCACTTGCAGCAGCTGCCTGGGGGAGAGGCACTCCCTTGAAGAGGGTAGAAGGCGCCATCCCTCGCGCCCGCTGCCTGCAGGCCCGTGGCACAGCAGAGTCGGCCCAGGGCGTGGCCCGCGAGCTGAGCGACACCGCTGCCGAAGGGTTTGAGGAGAGGGGTGGCCGCGCTGGCGCTGGTGAGCCTGCGGCTGGCGGGAGAGGGGTCCGGGCAGAGCACCACGGGGGCGTGATAAGGCACAGCAACAGCCTCAAAGCACCATCTGTGGGCCCATGCCAGCTCAGCACCTTTGCGCTGCTGCACGTCAGCCGCCACCTACAGCGGCTGCGTGTTTCCTGCTGTGCAGGCCAGGTGGCCGGCGCCGCGCGCGACACCGCTGCCTCCACAGCTGCCGGTGCGGGGGTGGGTGCCGCCAACGCTGCCGGCACCGCCAGGGGTGCTGCACAGGTGAGCAGCCGGCCTGGTTGCGACTGCTATGCGTCTATCGCCTACACGCTCAGGTCTCGTCAGCTGAGCCTGGCAGGCCGCACTGCCCGCCAACTGCCTGTCATGCTACTCGCTCGCTTGTCCTTGTGTGCAGTCCGCGGCGGGCGGCGTCAGGGAGGCCGGAAGGTTTCTGGATGACGCCGAGTGGAGTGCGGTGAAGGCATTCATCGTGCCCAACCTGCTGCTGAGTGCGTGGATCGCAGGCTTGCCTTGTGCCGGGCGGCATCTGGCCAGTCTAGGCACCCCTTGGCTGCATGCAGCCGTGGGGTGCCTACCCTTCTCCCCGCCAGCCTTGTCCCCACCCCTGCCTTCACAAACCTGGGTCCTTCCTATGGCTGCAGAGCTCACCGTGGTGCACGTCGTGGTGCTGATGTTGGGTAACATCAAGATCAGCTAAGCCAGCTTCGATGGGCAGGCCAGCCAGGTGGGTGTGAAAGGTGGCGCTGCGTCCTGTCAGCCATGCCCTGACTTCGCATCGACTCGCTTCTGCGTGGGTTCCCCACTTGACAGCGAGCTAACCCTCTCTTTGTTCCACTCGCCTGCAGGGGCACCACCAGACTTGCAGAGAGTCCTCGATTTCACTGCTGGATGGGCTGGGCGCTGTAGGCGTCTTGGGAGGCGGGGCAGAGAATGCTTGTTTGTCAGAATGTCTTTTTTTCTGTCTGAATTCTGTGAGAAATATCAGTAACTCTATACAAACCTGTTAATTGAATGGTAATCGCCTGGGGATGGATGGCAAGCCTGGTGGGAGGAATCGGGGAGCGCGGAACTGCACGCCGTACGGGAGCAGCCGCTGGTGGTGCTCTCCTTCCCCCAAGCACACCCCCTGATCCTCGCCAGCGTTGAGCTGCTGGTGGGAAATGCTTACAGCTACACCTGATCACATCCAGGGAACCGCCGGTGCGGGAGCAGGTACAGCCGGGGCGCTGCGCGGGAGGCCAGCGTTGGAGGGAGACGGGCAGCATGGCGGGGCCAGGCACAGGCGCGGGGGAGCCAGGCCAGGCCGGCAGCGGTGCATCAATCAATTGTTTGGGGCCGTAAGGTGTTTGGGGCTATAAGGTGTCAGCTACGACGGCCCGCTCGCTGGCGTGGGCGGCGGGCGGCCAGAAAACAATCGGCAGGAAGGCAGACGGGAGCGGGGAGAGGATGCGGCGCCGAGGGTGGGAGGGGCCCACGGCTGGCATGCAGAGTCAGACGGGGATAACTCGAGCAGGAGGAGCAGCACAAGGAACTGCAGAGCGGAATTGGTGGGTGGGGACAGCGAGACAGATAACAATGGGGAGGGGAGGAGGTGTCTAATATGCGGGGCAGGTGCTTATGCCAATAGCTGGAGTGGGCAGGGAGGGTGCGGCCAAGGGCGGCGCAAGGTGAGGGTACAGGCGGAGTGAACAGGGAGCGGCGCGGCGGCGCCGGAACCGGGGTGGGTTGCGAGGGGGCGGGCGCGCGGGGCAGCGGCGGCGCGGCCGGCGCCTCACGCGCCGCCCTGCTGGCGCAGCATCGTGCGGTACGCCGCCCGCCGCTTGTCCTCCGCCCGCGTCGCCTGCTGGCGCCGCATGGCGCGCAGCTGCGTGCAGCGCGGCACCTGGCAGTTGGCCACTGTGCACTGCGTGGCGTGCATCTGCAGCAGCATCCACATGCGCCTGCGGACGGGGAGGGGCAGGCAGGGAGGCAGGCAGGGAGGGAGGAGGCAGGGAGGGAGAGAGGGAGGGAGGAAGGGAGGGAGGGAGGGAGGTTTGAGCAAGCAACCGAGGGGCGTGGGCGCGCGGCGTGCCCGGCGGCGCGAGGCAAGGGGCCAGGGCGGCGCGGCCGGCGCGGCGCCGCACCTGCAGTACTGGCAGTTTCCCGCCAGCTTCACGGGGCAGTTCATGGCGTGGTGGTACATCGCCTTGACCCGCGCGCAGCTGGTGCTGGGGCAGCGCGTGTCCAGGCACTCGCTGGCGTGCTGCAGCACCTGCAGGCGGCAGGGGGCGGCGCCGGCGGGGCGGGGCAGGGAGGGTCACCGCAGCGCCGCCACGTGCCGCCTTCCTGGCTACAACCCCCACACGCCGCGCCCGGCTGCACACGCACACCTGGGCCACGCATCCCGCACACACAGCACACACGGCTGGGTCGTGCGCACGCGCCCGTACACACACACACACACACACACACAGGGCACCTGCATGGTGTGGTGCAGGGCCTGGTTGCGCGCCGCCAGCTGCTCCTGGGACAGCCGGTTGCGCCGCTCGTCAATGTCGCGCGAGTGGCTGTACGGGGGGGGAGGCAGGGAGGTGGGCAAGGGGTGGAAACAGGGGGCGGGCAGGGCCAGGGCGGGGGAGAGCACGGTGGGGGGGCAAAGGGAGGGCAGGCAGGCGTGCAATGACCCACAGCAGCAGGAGCAGGCGGCAGCAGCAGCGTGCAGCGAGCAGGGCGGCAGGGGCATGCGCCGGCGGGCTGCGGCAGCGCAGGCAGGTGCCGTCCAGGCTGCGGCAGCGGAGCGGCCCCCGCCCCTGCGGCCGCCCGCGGCGCTCACCACCAGCGGGTGCTCGTGCCGCGGCACCGCCTTGTTCATCCAGCACGCCTGGCACATGTCCCAGTCGGGGCAGGTGGTGCAGCGGAAGCCGTCGCCGCCCTGGATCTCGCGGCTGCACACGTTGCAGGTGCAGGTGAAGGCGGGGGCCTGCGGGACAGCGGGACAGCAGGAGGGCGGTACAGCGGGGCGTGTGTGTGTGTGGTGGTGGTGGGAGGCACGAGACAGGGCGAGGCAGGTGAGGGGGCGGCAGGCGGGCATGGGCGGCGCGGCACGCCTGGTGACCCGGTGCCGGCGCCCACCCCCCCCTGCTGGTTACCCCCTGCTGGTACCGCCGTGTCAGCACACCGGCCTGCCCCCAGCCGCGCCGCCCCTGGGCTGCCGGCTGGGCTGCCGGCTGGGCACGCCGGCTGTGCAGCGGGCTGGCTGGGCAGGGCTGGCTGGCTGGGCGGGCCGGCTGGCTGGCTGGGCGGGCCGGCTGGCTGGCTGGGCGGGCTGGCAGGGCTGGCTGGGCGTGAGGCGGGCTCTAGCCCCCGCCGCCTCACCGTGGGGTTGTGCAGGTGGTAGAGGACCATCATGGAGGAGTGCTTGGCGCGGCGCAGCGAGTCGAACTGGTAGTGGTGCCCTGGCGGTA
>NW_005435082.1:485399-486229 GCF_000147415.1 Chlorella variabilis | reverse complement strand
CCGTGCCCTCCGGGCCACCAACAAGCAGGCAGCAGCCAGGCACGACAAGCCCCAGCCACCACCCCAGCGCCTAGCCGCGGCCAGCCGCCGCCACCACTACCACTACTAGCAGCAGCAGCAGCCCCACCTTGTTGAGCATGATGTGGTACCACTCCCTCAGCCTGTCGCTGCGCGGCGTCTTCTGCTTGAAGGGGTGGCAGTACAGGATGTAGTCGTCGCCCTGCGGTACACGTCGCAGTACGAGCAGTACATGTTTAGGTGCGGCGTCGCAGGCAGTGAAGCGTAAAGGCGCGGTGCCAGGTGGCAGCGCAGGTTCGCCGCAGGCCCCAGCCAGCCGGCTGCAGCAGGCAGGCGAGGGCGTGGCCGCGGCAGGCAGCAGGCACCGGCGAGGCAGGCAGGGGCAAGGCAAGCAGGCGGGTAGGGGGCAGGGTGCGGCCAGCTCTGGCTCACCGCGAGGGGCGGGCAGGCCCAGATGAACATCATCTCAAAGCCTCGCGCCTTGACGTACTCCAGATAGCTGCGGGGCAAGGGCAGGGGAGAGCGGGAAGGAAGGCAGGGGAGGGGTTGGGGGAGGTCGGGAGAGGGTGGAGAGGGAGCAAGAGGTGCCCAGGCAGGCAGCGGTGGAGCAGCCGCGGCTGGCGAGGTGCAGGGTGTCGGGTGGGGTGGTGGTGGGTAGGACTGAGCTGCTGGGTCGCAGCACGATCTGTTGACAGGTTGCAGCGCCGACGCCGCCACCACGACAGGCAGGCAGGCGGCCTGCTGACCACCCTCCTGCTGTCTCTCTCCCCCCCTGCACCCACCCCAGCAGCATCTCGTGGTACACCATGGTG
>NW_005435082.1:479023-484998 GCF_000147415.1 Chlorella variabilis | reverse complement strand
CTGGTGCTGCAGCAGCGGGACAGTGCCTGCGCCGCCGTGCTGCGGCCCCGGGTGCGCCAGGTGCGCCACATACTGCTGCTGCTGCTGCTGCTGCTGCTGCTGCTGCTGCAACATCGCGGGCGATGCCTGCTGGTGGTGCATGAGCGCGGCGTGCTGGCCCTGCATGCCCGCCTGGCCGCCGCCCATCGGAAGGTACGAGGTGCCTGCACCGGATGCGGGCAGCAAGGTGCCACAACAGCGATCAATCACCACATAGCAGCATGCCAGCTGGCGCCTGGCCACAGGCAGCATGGCAGGGGCAAGGAGCCGCACCACAGCACGGCGGGGTGCTCGAGGTCACATGTAGATGATTTGCAGCTGGGCGGGCTGGCAGCAGCAGGCGGCAGCGGCGGCTCACCGTAGCCATTGGAGGTAGGCATCATCATGCCGTCATAGCCGCCGCCCATCATCCGCCCAGCCAGCTCCTGATGCTGCTGCATCGCCATCTGCCGCTGCTGCTGGTGCTGCTGCTGCTGGTGTTGCTGCTGCTGCTGCTGGGCGGTGAAGCCAAGCATGCCGCCGGCAGAGCCCCCGCCTACCGGTACCATGCCCCCGCCGCCGCCCGACTCCAGCTTAATGTGCGGTACCATGCTGCCGCCAGCCTCCACCTTGATCTGCGGTACCATGCCGCCGCCCCCCAGCGCTGGCAGCGCAGCCTGGCTGGTGGGCATCAGCGCCCCCGCGCCCACGCCGCTGCCCCCCAGCGGCAGCATGCCGTTGCCTGCCGGCACCAGGCCGCCCAGGAGCGAGGCGCCGGCGCCCGACGCGCCGCCGCCGCCCGCGCCGCGCAGCAGCACCGGCGCCCCATTAGACATGAAGGTTGCGTTGAGCTGCGCCGCGGTGAGGGCGCCGCCCAGGTCTGGCGCGCCGCCGGGGCCGGGCTGCTGCTGCGGGCCCTGCGACGCGGGCCGCGCCAGCTGCTGCTGCTGCTGCTGGGGCAGCGTGACGGCTGACGTCACGTCCCCACCTGCCGCCGCCAGGGAGCCAAAGTCGACGCCGCCGCTGTTGCCCGTGCCGCCCCGCTGCACGCTCTCCGCGGTGCTCTGCCCCGCGGGCGCGCCCGCCACCGCCAGCTGGTTGCCGCCGCCGCCCTGCACCAGCGGTTGCTGCTGCTGGAGCTGGCCCGCGGGCTGCTGCGCCGCGGGCGGCTGCTGCCCTGCCTGCTGCTGCTGCGGCTGCTGCTGCAAGACGCCTAGGCCCGCGTCCATCCACGGCATGCCGCCGTTTGGCGCCGCCGCTTGCGGCGCTTGCTGCTGCTGCTGCTGCTGCTGGAGCAGCGCCATCTGCTGCGCCTGCTGCCGGCTGTGGGAGGTGGGCGTGAGCGCCTCACCCGCGCCGCCACCGGCGCTGTTGGGCCCTCCCCCGCCCATCAGCTGCTGCACAAAGCTGTCGCCCGCGCCCGCGCCGTCGCTCTGGCTGGTGGCGGCGCGCGCGCCGCTGCTGCCCGGCTTGCGCACAATGTGCGACACCACCTGCTGCAGCCGCAGCTCGAGCGTGTTCAAATCGGCGTACTCGTCCTGCACAGGTTGGGCAAGGCAAGCGGTCAGCCTGCTGCAGCTCTTCCAGCCTCGGAGCGCGAGCAGAGGTGGCAGCTGGCGGCAGCGACCAATGACACGGCCGGCCCGCGACCTACCCTGCTGGCGGCCATTTTGTACAGGGATTCCTCTAGCCGCCGGATGAAATCTGGCAGCTTGTTTTGCTGGAACTGGCCTGCACCCATATGGCCACGGCCAGCAAACACACAAGGCGTCGGCATGCTTGCATGCAGCAGAGCCGGGCGTCACTTGCACCCCGGTGGCCAGCAACCGGCGCTTGGTGCAGCAAACGTGCTGCCACACACCTGCCATCTCTGGCTTGCGCCGTGCGAACAGGTTGTACTGCATCAGAGGGGGTGCAGGGGCCATGGACGGGGAGCCAGGGGCACAGATGGGGCACGTGGGGCAACGCAGCGGGCCGGCGACCACCAACAGGCACAAGACCGGCAGCGGCGAGCATGCAGCAATCCAGGCCATGAACACGTCCCAGCGCCAGCTCTTACCACGGCATGTATAACTTGCTCTCGCGTGGACGCATCCCGGGCCGCATTGTGCCTGCAGAGGGTGGCATCAGCAGGCGGCCGGCGGGTCAGCAGCGGCGTGGGCCACAGGCGGGAGGGTCACACGCTCGTAAGGCGGCCTGGCGGCGGCGCTAGGGTCACGCCTGAAGCCCGCTGCCCCGCCACAGGGGGAGAGGGAGCGGCCAGGCAGGCCGCAACCCCGATCGAGCACCGCGAAGAAGAATAGGGTGGAGAGCTTGCGGCAGCGGCGTACACGAGCTGCTGCTGGAACATCATCGGCCTGGCAGCAGCAGAAGTTTACCAGCGGCAGAGCGGCAGGGGAACTAGACAAAGGGCGACTCTCACCATGTTGGCCACGGCGCGGCTTCCAGCCCCGCCTGCATGGCTGGTAGCAGCCGTGGGGCCGCTGGCCTCAAACCAGCGCCACGCTGCCCCCCAGGATGCTGCAGTCACCGACTCAAGCTCAGGCAAGGCAAAGCCCCTCAGCCCGGTTAAGGAAGCACTATAAAAGTGCACAGTTGTAAGGAAACGAACGGAAGAGGCAGAGGCGGTGCAGCTGTCTTGCCAGCCTCAAAAAGATGGGTCCCCAGGTGCGCTGATGTGCCAATTCGACCGTCCCTACCGGACGGGCTGCCGCGAACCGTTCAGCACACAACATGCCAGGCATGTTGACGGAGAGTGTGAGACCCCGCCCACAAACAGCCCTACTCCCTCCCGCCTACCACCGCCCTCCGTGCCCGTCGCCGCCTCGCCTGATTTGCTGGTGCATACAATGAAGCAGGCATGCCCTCCTTGCTGTGCATTGGCCCGTGCTTCAAGTTGGTAGTAATCTCCGGCCAGATGGACATTCCGACCGTGCCGGGGCACAGACGCAGGAGCCACGCCCCACGGCACACCCACCGCCGCTCGCACCGGTGTAAATATGGGCTAGCACCGGCTAGTCGGCTTCCATTCCCTCCTGCTGTGCTGCAGCCGCTGCAAATGTTACGCAGTGCATGCAGCTCAAGGATCGGCCTCAAAGAATAGGAAGAAAATAGCCTGCGGCTCCATACTGTTCATTTCTGCATGGACATCCACACCACCGTCTCGCCCATCTCATGCGCATCGCTGAGCCGCAGCCAGTGCGGCGGCACGATGGCGGCTGCACCGCGGTAGGCGGGCCGCTGCGCCTGCGGCAGTACCAGCAGGCCGCCCTGCGGCGCCAGCAGCTGCACAGCGCGGGCCAGGCACGCCATGCGGGCAAAGCCCTGCACGCTGATGATGTCAAACCGCGCGCCGTGGGGCAGGAAGCGCAGGGCGCAATACTCCTCAAACACCTCCCCCGACTCTGTGTCTGCAAACGTGGTGACAGGGCCCTGCGGCGGGATGAGCTGCAGGTCCCACCCGCTGTCCAGCCACGCGGGCTCAAACTGCGCCTGCGCCACGCTGCGAGCCTTGTCCGCAAAGCCTGCAGGCACGGGAGAAGGTGGGGGAGGGGAGGCCGTGGGCTGGCTAGGTGCCGGGGCCGACTGTGCCCGCAGCGGGGGCAAGCAGGCTGCACAGCTTCAAACAGGCGCTTGCTCCCAGGCGCGCACCATGGTGCCACCCTCACACCAGCACCCCCATTGCCAGCAGTCAGCCAGCCCACTGCACAGCAGCCAGGGCCCCCGCACCCACCCACCTTTGGCCGTCTCCACGCTTGTGAGGTGCGCCAGGCGGGCCAGGAACCAGGAGGTGGATGAGCCGGTGAACCACTCCAGCCCGCGCATGCCTGCTCCATCCACCAGCTGCCGCACCACCTCCAGGGCGCCGCGGTTGTAGAACGGCTCGCAGCAGTTTCCAAAGGCGAAGGCGGTGTAGGGCAGCGGGCGCAGCCCGATGCCCAGCGCGTCGGGGCAGTGCTGCACCGCGCAGCCGCCGGTGTCGCTCAGGGCTGCCGCCTCCTGCGCTGCCAGCACAAAGCGGCGGACCAGGTCGCAGGCGGCGCCGCTGCAGGCCGCCGCCGCTGCCGCCGCCCCTGGGCTGAGGGTCATGCCGGAAGCGTGGCTGCGGAACTCGGGCGGCGGCAGCGCCACCGCCTTTTCAAACCGCTTCTGCACCGCCGCCAGCGAGTCGGCGTCGGCCTGCCCGCCCTCCTCGCTGCCGGCGCCGTGCTGCGCCTGCACCGCCGCCTCTAGGCCGCTCACGGTCCAGGGCGCCGTGCCGCTGCCTGCATCGAGCAGCCGAAGCCAAGGCATGAAGCTGTGCAAATGCTGACATCCCCAAAAGGCAGTCAAATCGAAATAATGCCAGACAAGCGAAGCCGCCGACCCACCTTTGCCGCCGCTGCCATCGCCGCCCGGCCGCAGCAATGTGGCGAGCCCCAGGACGGCTAGCGCGATCACAGCCGCTGAGACAAGCCGTTTCACGATCGTTATGCTAAGCCCGCGAGGGTCTGGCGAGCCCGCTGGGCCCCTCCCTTTGGACACTGATAGCAAGGGCGCCGAGGAAGACCTCATGCGGAATGGCCTTAGTGTGGACCAGATTGGGTTTGCCAAACAACGGCCAGCCACAGCGATCGGCGAGTTTGCCCTCCAAGCCCTCGTTTGTCCAACACCTGGCCCCTTGGGTGTGGTGGCTCAATGCAATATTGGGAGGGCAGCAGGGAGGTGTGGCAAAGCGCCCTGCGCCAATGCGGACTGCCCGTTCAATCTGCGGTAGCGCCAGCGAGGCGGCGGCTGGGGCGCCAAATGAACATCCTTCCATCTCTGCCCATCAGCAAACCCATGCATTAATCGATAAGACGGCGATGGTGATGTACACATGGGGAAAGGAACAGAGGCAGGATAACAGTGTGCGGGGGTCGAGGAGCAATGCAAGGGAAATACAGGGAGCAGGCGATGGTCAAGCTCAGGGGAACTAAAGTCAGGATCGCACCAGCAGAGGCGGCACCGGTGTGGGGCTACACTATGGATCTACACTACAAGCCTGCTGGAGACTGCTGGCTGGGTGGCGCCAGGCGCGGGGGCAGCGCCGGGCCTGCCGCATCACACTGCGGCCATCAGGCGTCAGCACGCCGTGGCCCTCTGCTGACGGCGCCCCGCCTGGCATCAGTCCAGGAACAGGGGTGCCATGACGAGTGATATGGTGGCCACCATCTTGATTAGCACGTGCAGGGAGGGTCCGGAGCAGTCCTTGGCGGGGTCGCCCACTGCGCCACAGGCACGGCGCAGCAGTTCAGCAGCACGGCAAAGCACAGCGTGCACAGGGCCCCCATCAGCCGAGGTCCAGGCAGGCGAGTGGGAGCCAGGGCAACCACACGCGAGCACCCACGCTATTGGCCAGCCCTGCGCACACAAGCCGGCCGGCCCACCCGTGTCGCCGGTGACGGCGGCCTTGTGCGCGTCGCTGCCCTTGCCGCCGTGAGCGCCGCTCTCAATGTACTTTTTGGCGTTGTCCCAGGCGCCGCCCGCGGTGTTGAGAAAGAGGGCCATGAGGATGCCTGGGCGCAGGAGGGGGTGGCGAAAGTCGGGGGTCAGGGCAGGGGAGTGGGCGAGGCGTCAGACGGCGCGGTAGGGACGCGGCGAGGCAGCGTGCTGCGAGCAGAGGGCACACAAGCGTCCCAAGCTATGCAGCGCAGGCTTTAACGCAGCTGCGACGACCACCGTGCCTCGCACTCACTCTCTCACACACGCGCAATGACCACCCCCTTGAGCTTGCCTGTTACGGTTGTGAACATGAGCATCCCCGCCACAGCCCTGGCTCCCAGCAGGCTCTGCCCCGTGGCGGCCCCTAGCAGGCGGAAGGCGATGCCCACGCAGCAGGGCGCCGCCACTGCCAGCACCCCAGGCTTGATCATCGCCCGCAGCGCAGAGGCCGCCACTATCGACACACACCTGCGGCAGGGGGAGGTGGTGTGTGT